>NW_003546252.1:248459-275803 GCF_000090795.2 Amphimedon queenslandica | reverse complement strand
TTTATCTGTTATTAATGCCAATCCGATACCTAGTACCAACCGATACACAGAATATTGGCCCCGATTTGATACAGATACCATATTTCCTTAAATAGAAGCCGCATTCGAATAAACGCCGGGATAGCAATACAATTTAACTATAAATATGCAACAGTAGCCTAGGAGTGACTCAGAAGTCTAGTGGATAATGCCTGAAGTTCCAGAAGTCAAAAGCATGTGGTCACAGGTTCGAATCTCACTCTGGGTCTAAGTTTTTTTTATTTTTTATATATTTTTTGGAGGTCCAAATATCATTTTAGGAAATAGACGCCCAGGCTTTTATTTAAGGAAATACGATACCTGTATCGGTGGAACAGTAGCACCAGTTACTCGGTAGCTTTTACTCATTTGAACTGAATTTGGTAAGTCCTCCCACAGTACAAGCAATGAGACCTATCTCTGGCATTTCTATTGAGCCTCCTTGCTCTTTTCTCCTCCTCAGTTTCGCCCCTTTTTCTCTCCCGATCATGCTCGTTATGACAAAATCGACGAGCTTCACGAGCATCTTCTTATGAACTACTTATGTTTTAAGCTTCTCTTGTTTCTTGAATATATATACCGAATGAGTAGACTCTTCAGCCTTGAATTTCTTACTATAATTATTATTGATTGCTTTACTTTTTGCACGTGGTACCGTAATTATTTTTTATAAAATGCTTAAATAGGGGTGACGTACATGTACAAACAGACAGACAGACATACATACATACAGTACATACTTGTCTTGTTTATGTGGGGCTTGCTCAGGCTCGCCCCAATAATACATGTACCATATAGGGGTTATATTTCATTGGAAATAAATTTTGCAAATTTCGCATTTTCAGTAAATTCGCGGAATTAAATTCCACAAAAGAGGTATGTTACACTAGGAAAAATGGCTGCAGAAGTAGGATTCGGGAAAATTTATACCAACAAATGGCAAATCTGAACAAATTTGCGAAATTTTATACCAACATAATAAAACCCCTATGCGGTATTTAACAGTGCATCCATTCATCCCATAATTCCAAGTCTATCAATGGCTCATTTTCACTTGTGATTTCATCTGTGCTTTTTGATGATAACGAGTACTGCTTTCTCTGAGACTGATTAGGATGTCTAGGAGTAGTTGAGTCCTTCCACCATAGCTCAATTGCAGCACTTGAATCAAAATCAGAAAATGAAGGACCTTCAACATATATTTCTAGCAGATCATTTAATGTCTCTGCTGAAAGTCTTGCTCTTCTGTTTGTTTTTGCTACTTTAAGACTTGAAAAAATCTGTTCTACCCTGCCATTAGAGAACGGAAGACTGAAGCACAGCTCCATTAGTATGATCACAGTAGGCCACTTTGTAAAATCTGAGCATGTACATAATTTGTACCAAACTTTGCGATATGGTATCTGAGAGAGAGAGAGAGATAAGTACGAGCATACTCAACAATATCTTCTATCTCATCTGGAAGTGAGAATGTTGGCAGCCCTTTGCCTAGCAGTGGCTTTCTAAAGTGTGTAGCAATATGTTGCACAACATTTTTTCTTCAAGACTAGAATCAGAGTCTTCATCATCTAAGATATTATCAGCTGTCACGATTTTAGTGTGTTTGACCCATGTTTGAGTTTCTAAAAATACCAATATTGAGTGCAACAATTTATTATCTGACCAATGCAATTGCTCTCTCATCTTTTCATCCAGTTTAGCTAGGTCATCTAGAGCCTGTTTTCTGCAATTTTCTTCTACTTGAGGCACAGTGAAAGAGCCAGTGTTTATAACTGTGCACCCTGATAAGACTTTCCACTGCCATCATCTATCAATTTATCTCTCAAAAGCTTCACTGCATGTTGGCCACTGCATCACAGACTGCTTACATAGATTTCTTAATGCTACTGCAGCTTTGAGAATGTTTTTGATTCCCAAAGCAACATCCAAATCATTCCCCTGAAGAGAGAGACTGAGCAGTGAGACAAGTTTCAAGATATCAGCATACAGAGCTGCACCATACAGTACTTTGTAATCCATCCATTAAAAAAAATTCCTTTATAATTGCTCTATCGTCTGCTTTCACAGTGCTATCTTCTGATAAAGTAATTAGATGAGCAATGTATGCACCATATCGATCTATCACATGTAATAATGCATTTTGTTTATGTGTGATCCACCTTGATCCATGGGCATGAACAGGAATATTGCCACCTTTAGGTAGTTGAAACACTTCCATAAACTCTCTAACGACATCTGCTAGCTCTCTGATTTTTTAGGTGATTTTTTATATAAGTCTAAGCAGCATTTCTTCAATGGTTTTAAACAATGGACTTAAAAATGCATCTTTGCACGCTAATTCTAATTGATGTGCATAGCACCAAGATCACAAAACCCATGGGTTTTTAGATTGAACCAAACCTTTTATCCCATTCAAATCACCCACATTTACATTAACTCCATCAGTGCCACCTCCAGCTACATGTAGCACAGGGATTTCAGTAGCATCATTAGTCAGCAGTTGTTCACTGACATCAGTTATGCCAAGTAGTGAAAGACAATCAGACACACACTTAATTAGCCCTCTAGCATTAGCACTTTCCACAGGTGAGACGGTAAAATACCTTGCAATTGATTTAGTCTCCTCAGTGAAATCATCCTTGAATGAATAGAGAAGGATTATAATTCTTGTTCAACTGAGCAGAGTCTGTACTGCTGTCCATCAAAAAACTATAAAATTTTTTTGCAGCTAGTTGTTGAAGAAATGCATTATGCTGGCTCTGTACAATGAAGTGTGTGAACTGCTTAGCAGAAGGTGCTGTTTGGTATGATGCTCCAATCTCAACATTGTGTCTTTCTTCTAGCTTACAAATACTATTATACTTCTCAAATGCCAATCCTTTTCTTGTCATTGTGCAGCAAACATCAAACTTCTGTTGTAGTTGAATCTTCTCAGAGTCTCCCAGAGTTAGCAAGCTCTTAGCTATTGGAGCAATAGTTGTAATAGGTTGGTTGTGGCTCTTTGCCTGCTCAGCCCTGTGGCGAGACATGGCTGCTTTGTGCTGCTCTGAAGTGGCATGATCAATCAAATTTCTACTCCTATGGTTTTCAGATCCAGTAATCCATGCCTTTTAAATGTTTTTCATCCCACAGATGCAGCTTTTGTGACCTCGGCACACAGAGTACCACAGTAGTTTTATTTCACCACGATGGCAGTCACAGTTCAACCATGTCAGTGTTCGATGATCTGAATCATAGTGTGACTTCCACTTGTTGAATGTAGTAAGAGAAATGTGCCTCTTCGCCTTCTTAGAAGTAGTATCAGCTGAACTGCTACTGCTGTCATCATATGAGCCTGAAGATGACTGTTCAAAAGATCTTTTTCTACTGACCATTTCGTCAGGAGAACTAATCAAGCATGCGGTCAAGGGTTAAATTTGATCCGTAAACGTCCGTTGATCGACCATAATATTTTTCACTGGTAGTAAAGTATCTCCTTTAAGCTTTTCAATTTCTCGTGCAAGACAGCGTAATGAATACACTATGGATGCTTTGTGTGAAGCAAACATGAATTTTGCAAATTAAAATGTAAAATAAAAGTGATCTGAAAAATGACCATTAAATTGTTTTTATTTGATATGTGGGAATAGAAAGATCAACGAATGGTGCATTTGTAAATTACTTCAAATATGGATGATTTTATTTCCTATAATTGTATTAGTTAAGAATTACCCTAAGATTGATTTCACCACCATGCACTCATATTTTGCATTTATTTCTTTGTACTAAGAATTTTAAAGATTTTATCAATCTTCTAGTGATTCTTAAAAAGTCTTTAGACATTATTATTGCTTTATTGTACTTCTCAAGCTCAAAATTTTGCCCTGTTTCTGAATTGCCATTTGTTTGCCATGGCCAAATGCACTTTAGAAAGTGGGCTTAAGCAATGGGGTGTAGTTTCGCCATGCCCCTTCCTACATGTGGATTGATCTGGAGACACTTGTGGTTAAATTATACCTATGCTACATGCAGAGAAAATGAGAAATCCATGTCCCAATAAGATTGCTTGAACCACATGTAGGACAAGCAGTCACATGACCGAAGAACACTGTTTAAGACAGAAGAGGACAAATGAGGATAAAATAAAGGAAGGAAAGAACCCTCTGGACTTCTTTCTCACGGTTAAAGAGCAGCATATTATTGCATTGCTTACAACAATGATGCCATTGCACTTATGGCGTAATAATATAGTCACATGTTTACAATAAAACCTCATGAATAAAAATACTATGGCATTCTGTGAAGATTTGCTGCTCTCAAATCTGCAAGAGATGTTCAAGAGACTCTATTCTTGTCTTTTCTTAGCTGCAAAGCATCTGTTTCAGCTTTCTTGACCCTCAGTTACTTGGCATATACTTTAGGTGGAGAAGGGGTATGGCAAAACTGATAGCATTAGATAGCATTGATAGCATTAGATCAACCTAGGTTGTTTTTATAATCTAAAGATTAGTCACTTAAAATATACAGTATTTGGTGAACTCTAGGGTTATGAAGTCTTTCTTTGAGGTTAGAATGCTAAACATGAGAACTATTAGGTACATGTTGTTTTGAATTCACTGAAGCCTCCTTTTATGACTACAATGGTATCTGTGGAGTTAGATATTTTTATCATATGGAGAGTTTTATATGCCTTTGAACATACGACTATTATAGTTAGACCATGATTGGTCACCTCTAAGTACCAGATCAAGATTCTTGTGAATTCTGTTTCAGAGCTATAGTGGACAGCCTGAACCAGAGAGCAAGAATTGAAGTGCAGCACCTTTTTTAGGATTTAGAAACTTCTTAGACCAGTTAACGATGTTGAGAGTCAATATCCTCCTGCAATTACAAAAATGAAAAGAGGAGGTATTTTGAGTCAGCAAACAAAAATAAGTTGGAGGAATAAACCTCTTACACAGCATCGACAAAGACAAGTAAAAAGACCACTATTCTGCCCATGGGGTGCCTGACTTAACTGGTAAGAATGTCCCTTAGTATCCACAAAGTGTGTTTTCTGGGATTATAGTCAATAATAAAGTAAAATAAAATATAGGATAATAATAACCATTGACTGTAATTTGTACAAGAGAATATAGCGAGGGACATAATCGAACACTTTCCTGAAATCAAAATAAACCTAATCAGTCAAATCAATTGGCCACTTTTGCAATTACTCATTATGTTATTGAAGGATATGAGGAGTTGAGATACAGCTGAATGATTGTTAAGAAAGCAAATTTGGCTGTGGCAATTAAAGCAGACCCTTTATAAAGGAAATTACCATTATTATTATTATTATTATTATTATTATTACTTTAAAAAAAAAATAATAATCTTTAACTAGACAAATGTAAAACATTAAGAGGCTCAGCCCCCTAGCCACGGTATCCTGAAGATTATATATAGGTACATGTACATGAGTAAATACAGTAGTTCTTGATAAAGTTATCATGGTTAGAATAGGAATTTTCTTCATCAGTTCAGTCATCACATCATATTGTGTTGGTAGGCAGAGACAGTAACTGCAGTCATAGCTTATGTCAGAAGTTGTGCAGGCGGATCAAGTAACGTATTCGACTCCTGCCCTTACATACATAATAACCACTGACCGCACCTACTAGTAGGATATGTGTCATGACCAGACATGGGGTCAATTACATTAGAAAGTAATATATTACTATTACTATTAACTAGAAAAAAATTCTATTACTATTACAATTACATGTTTAGTAGATGTAAATGTAATATATTACTATTACTATTACTTCACTAATTTCATTATTACTATTACTATTACTGCATATGCAAGACTAAATGTAATCTAATTATATTACGATTATATTATAATTTCAAATCAATTCTCTTTAAAGCAAATGACCATTACATTTTACTTTCTCAAAAACAGTATGAGAAAGTCTGCATTGTTCTGGTCTAAAAAATTTCCCTCCCATACTGAATAATCGTTCCACTGGAGCAGATGAAGCTTTTGTCAGAGCAGACAGACTTGAATGCACATACATTTACCTGTACATGTACATTGAATACTTGTACAATAATGTATTACAATATGTACAATTACTTTTATATTACTATTACTTAACTGTCTCCTACTATTACAATTACTATTACTTGGTTTTTTGATTCCTCCATTACTATTACTATTACTATTACTTTAAAACATGTAATCTTTACTATTACTATTACTATTATCTATTACTATTACCCCATGTCTGGTCATGACCACGCCTTGTTATTGCAAGTGGCGACACCCATTTTAATTAAAAATGGCTACCAGAAACAAGAAAAAGCCAAGCTATTTTACTTTAAGAAAAACCCCATTCTTCATGGCACCCCTGAATGGATATAATTGATCTGTTTAGACAACACTGAAGGTACTATGATGATAAGTTGTAATGTGTTTTAAGTAAATTCGCTGCTAGAAACAATGAAAAAAAGCTAAGCTATTTTACTTTAAGAAGAACTCCATACTTTTTGGCATTAACACCAATTTCTTGATCATGTTTTAAATGGATCGTTTTGATGATACTTTAATTTATAACTACACAACTGTCAACCATTCTATGAAATTTTTGAGTCGGAGAGGTGCTTATACACAAAAAAGAGTCTTATTGGAATTGTTTTAAGCTAAATCCTCAGCATCATGTCTCATCATCATCCTCATCTTCATCTTCTGATTCAGTGTCAGACTGCCCCTTCTGTTTCCACAATCGAGCCATTTGAAGAAGTCTCAAGTTAGAAGAGGCTGAAGAATCATCAGGGAATACATAGTCCCAATATTCTTCCCAACCTCCTTCAGAGCCATCATCTCGATAAACCTTGCGTCTCTTCTTTACTTTCTTTGGTAGCTTCTGTTTCACCTTTTCTAAACTTTCTTCATCTCCAGATTCCAAGTGCTCACAAAAAAGAATGTCTCTTCTCG
The DNA here is from genome assembly GCF_000090795.2 of Amphimedon queenslandica. Classification (NCBI taxonomy): domain Eukaryota; kingdom Metazoa; phylum Porifera; class Demospongiae; order Haplosclerida; family Niphatidae; genus Amphimedon; species Amphimedon queenslandica. Next base: position 268,824 of record NW_003546252.1, on the reverse strand, counting down.
TTTTGAATCTCTTTCCATGCAAGTTAGACCTCACTCTTTAAAAACATGTAGTCCTTGTGTAAAATATGTTCCTGTGTAAAATGGACTTTGATGTACAATAATGAAATAGTATTCTTCCTTTGGTGATGGGAATTTTATATCAAGATATATAGCTAATACTCTACTTAGTACATCACAAATTTTAACTTTACTATAATGTATAAATGTTTAGTACAGTAGAACCTCCCAATAAAGGCCAAACTCGGTTTACATCATATGGCCTTTGTAGAGAGGTTGGCCTTTAATTGGAGTCAATGCATATAAACCTTGAATTAATGTAAATTTGACTATATTAACACAAGTATAATTGAAATAAGGGAATTGGAATGACTATAATACATCTAAATGTATAGATTAAGTGAATATCCATTAGGCTTATCATTGGCAAATTAAGTGAAATAGTCATGCAATGTCAGTTGCTGTAAGGAAGATGTGCGCAATGAAACAAGGGCATCAACAGCTGGTCCATTGTATTGCATTGAAATAGTACCCTTTTCTTTGAGGAAAAGTTGAACGTCTTCCAAAGCATGAATTGCATCCTTGTACGTCCTGATTGATGAATGATTACTTGGTGGTAGCAAGTCATTAGCATCTTGATCATTATCTTCAGTAGTCTCGGAAGCCAGACCCTTCCCGCCTACAGTCATTTGGGTGGACGGCTGGGAAGGGTCTGGTACATTGAGTCACCTAGTTTTGTTCTTGCGGCAGAAACCTGCCGTGACCAATCAGATTCGGTTATCCTTGACACGCCACCACAAGTCACATGAAAAATTGATTATCAAAATGGCATCTCTTTGATTCTGAAGGACCATCTTAGTGAAGTCTATCTAGGCAGTGCCGCTGAGGGCTTTAGAGGGGCCTGTGGAGGAAATTGTGGTGTGTGTAGCACGCTGAAAAATTTTGCAGTTTTTATTGTGGGTGTGGTCAAAATTAATTAATTTTTACCTGCACGCATGATAACATGCACTTAGTCTATTGAATTTCAACTAGCTAGGAAAATTGATTTTGATGATATCATAATTTTTTTGCTAGGCAAAAGGCCAGAAGGGTCCATTTTCTGTAATAATTTTGTTTAATTAAGTTCTTAAAAAATTTCTTGGGGCCCTTAAAATTGTGGGGCCCAGGGCATTTGCCCCTTTTGTCCCCCCTCTCAGTGGCCTTGTATCTAGGTAATATATTACAAGTTGGTCTGGATGCCATAAAACATCCAGCTTGCTTAAATTTTATTGCTGTTTCATATCAATAGTATTTTTGTTGTTAAACTGCACTTCTCCCTTCCTCCTTCTCTTTTTACTGTTTTTATTGTATTATATAATTATTATGAAACATTTTAAATAAATAAAACGTAAAGAAAACAGAACTATATGGCAAATTTGTGATACATTGAGTCATTGACTGTATTTACACACTTCTTGCTACAAGTATCACATCACTTGAAGCACTATAAAGCAATGAACAATCATTGACCTTTGGAAATAATAGATTAGCGTAATATACATTGTTGATGCACTCCAGCATTAAGACTTTACTGCTTTCTAGCTGACCTTTGACTGTGTAAGTTTGGCAAAGGAATACTAATATTCCAATTCTTTCTTTCTTCCCCTTCCAGCCTCCAGAATGCAATTTCTAACTCAATTGGGTTTGTTTAAGTGGGATAGATGTTGTTGCTGCATTACACACATGGAAACACGTGTGTTGGGCGCGGTCTTTTACATGTGACATTTTCATGACATCACTACCCACGTGGGTGCTGTCAGAACAAAACTACATCATACAATGTACCAGACCCTTCCCCGCCATCCACCCAAATGACTGTAGGCTGGGGAATGGTTTGGCTAGTGAGACTACATCTTCAGAGTCATGCTCCTGTTCCATTTCTTCATCACTCACCAGTTTAGACATGAATGTGTCTTCCCATTTATTATCATCCATTTCTTGACAAGTCGGCAAATCTTCACCATTTGTGCGTGTGTATTCTTGCACACTGCAAGTTGAGTTAGAAGCAGGAAATTTACTTGAAGATCCTCGGTGTTTTCATCATCATTTAAGTCTAGGTCTTGAAAGGAATCACAAGGTAGGCCACAAGATGCAATTTAACCTCCATCTCAGAACCAAGAATACCAGCTTTTTAAAAGCACTTGCAAATTGTGTTTTCTTTAACCGTTCCCATGCCTTTGTAATTCATCCATTTCTTTATTTATTTATTTAAAACTTTACAGTGACATTGAGAATGAGAGATAAGAGGAGGGAAGAGAGCTAGACAGAAGAAACACTGAAGGCCTGAACAAGGAAGCATGGCCAGCCAGAAAGAAAAAGAAAAGGAGAGGAAAGAAAAAGAAACACATAAGTAGCTAAGAAGAAATTAAATGCAATCAGAGTTAAAACAGTGGTAATAATAATAGTAATAATAATGGCAGTAAACTGAATTTGATTGGCTTTAGGATGTGTTGCAGGGACAAACCAAATTGTAGCTGCATGCATCAGACGAGTCAAAATTTAGGAGAAACTGGTGCCAAAAGTAGATCTTGATGCGGGATATAGCTGATGCAGCAGAGAGGTTAGAATCAATGCGAGGGAGACGATTCCAGAGCCTGGGGAGCCTGTTGAAGTATAAACGTTGGGTTTTACTACAAGAAGGACAAGTGTAGAGTAGTTTAGATTGAGAAGAGAATCTTGTTGAGGAATTTGAGAATCTAATATAATTCAAAATGTGAAATGATGGAGAGGGTTTACCCATATTCTTGACAAAGAACGATAAATCGTTCAGTTCTAACACCATCATTAGAGGCAGAATGTTCAGAGAGATAAGGTGGGATTTGTAGTCCGAGACATTATCGTTAAGGATATATTTGGTGGCTCTCCTCTGAATTTGCTTTAACTGTTTTATGTCTTTGATAAGGTAGGGCCTCCAGATAAGTGAGCAGTATAAGTGTTGTGAACAAAAAAGGTATAAGTATAAGTCTCTTGTAGTATGACTGTCAACAGAGGTACTGAATGATCTTGTAATTAAACCTAGAGTTTTGTAAGCATTTTTAAGAATGGAGAAAATGTGGTTTGAGCAGGAAAGTCAAAAGTGAAAAAGACTCCAAGATCTTTATGAGTACTGATGGCCAGGAGTGGGACACTGCATGTTGATGGTATAGGAGGGAGACGATATGATTTGTTCGAGACTTTGAGAATGACACTTTTCATCTTGTTGAAGGACATGCCAATGTCACAGCACCACTATTCAAGCATGTCTAGGTCTTTCCGAAGGTCATGGTTGCTGATAAATGTGGGATTGCATGAAAGAGCACACTTGGTGTCGTCTGCAAAAAGCAGAGAAAGAGTGTTTCACAGAGGCAGGGAGGTCGTTAAAAAAGAGTAGAAACAAGAGTGCTCTCTGGATACTACTCCCTTGAGGAGCCATTGACAGAGTCAACCTGGGTTCTGTTGAACAGGTAGTCACTCAGCCAAGTGTACAATAAGCCTGATGTCCCAAGAAATTGAAGCGCAGCTCATGGGGAACTGTATCAAAGGCTTTTTGTAAATCGAAGTAAGCAATGTCTGTTGCCCAAGTTATTTGAGATGAGATTGACCATTAACAGCAGCTGCTCTTTGGTAGACTTCCCCTTGAGAAAGCCAAATTGAGATATAGAAATGCTTGGAGACAGGAAGAGAATCATTTGGTCAAAGACTAAACGTTAGAGGACCTTGGACAAGGAGCAGAGCAAGGAAATAGGCCTATAATTTTTGACAGATGATCTATCACCAGATTTTAAAACAGGTGTAATTAAGTGGCTCTTCCGTTCCCAGAGAAGTTTTCCATATAGTAATATCTGTGCAAAGAGATGGTAAATTGGAATGTGCAAAGCTACAGCACAGTTCTTTAGAATATGAGGACTGACACAATCAATATCCATCGCCTTGAATGTGTCAAGCTTATAAGAATGTTTATAGAATTAGCAACCTCTGTAGCAGTTTTGCACTCATCAATTTTTGATAAGATATTGTAAAAGTAAGTGATGACAGTGAACCTTGAAGTTGTGAGTAATCCCAATGTCAAGTGGCTGCAGCTTAGAAGTGGTGTTGGCTGGTAAAAACCAGATCTTAATGTTGCTGTACTTGTATCTCAAGTGATCAGGATGACATTTGGCATTATCAAGCAGCAAAAAGATAGGGCAATTTTACATGAGAGGCAGGTATTCATTCAGCTTAGAAAGAATTTTATCCATAATTTTACTTATCATCCATGCCTTTTTTTGACTGAAGTATGTAACAGGTAACATACTCTTATCAAACCCTTTAAGGCATCTACTTGTTTCGGACTTATTGATGACGATAGGCTTCTCTTTCTTGCCACAGCAGTCACAAAAATGCTACAGTTATTCGAATTTTACTTTTCTTCCTTTCCCTACATGGCTTACCCCTTTCTCCAAATCCTTTATCTGGCAAAGCCCTCCAAGACATGCCTATCTCATATCCATGTTCCAGATATCTCCCTTTTCAAATCTCTCAACTAGTTCTGGTAACCTCTCCTTCCATGAATCAACCATACTCAGTTGAACATCTCCAGATTCCCCACTTAGTGTAGCTTGTTTGATGTTGTACCTTGCCTTCCATTTCCCCAACCAACCATTTGTTCTTTTGAAATCTGGCTTTCCAGCTTCTCAGTAATTACCTTGGCCTTTTCAGTAAGCTCTGGTTCGCCTGGGTAGATATTTTTTGAACAAGCCATAGTGTATCATTTATATAGTGCCTCATTGATCTCTGTTTACTCAGATGTATGGGATACTTTAGTTGAGTGAATTCTACTTCCAGAAGCATTGGATTAGTACAGTGCCATTATAGTCTCTTTCTTCTTCAAGATCTGAACTGTTTGTGTTTGCCCACAACCAAACATCTCATCTAATGCTCTGTGAGTTATGGAAGGATTTTTTCCTTTCCTTTGATAACATCAACTTTCCTCTTTTTAAAGTCAAGAAATTCTTTGGAGCCTTGGAAGCCATGTTGGTTATTGCCTATCAGCTGTTCAATGTTTCCTCACTATATTGTGTCTAGGGTGTGCTTGCGCATGACTCATTAGTCTGATAATGACAGAACAAAGAGTGTTGGAGATTAATTCTTATATTTGGGGATATTGTGTTTATAAAGACTGATGGAGTGCTACCATTGGAGAAACTTTATTGGTAAAAAGGGAAATAGGCAATGTGTTTGACCTAAATGCTGTGGCTGTGTATCAGGAGGATCGTGTTGTCGAGCATTTCCCTAGAAACCTTGCTCCCAGAGTCTTCCTTTTTTTATCTAGGGATACCTGGAAAGCGTTTGTTGAAGTGACAGGCGAAAGAGTCAACAGAGGAGCTGGATATGGGCTGGAAATCCTTGTACTTATCGTTTGTATGGTCCTCCAGCATACATTAAAAAGATGGATGAACTTGTGCAATCATTAGTAGCTGCAGGCCATTTGTAATTCCATTACTACTAGACTCTTAAGTTAAATTAATAAATATTAAATTTACTACATGTATGTCATGATAAATTATAACTTGTCATTGTATGACCACACCTCCTGGCTGTTTTAAGAGGCAAATAAACATGGAAGTGTGCTTGATGGTGGCTGTAACATTGGCCGTTGCTTGTTATAGAGAGGTGCTGCTTTTCAGAAGTAAGTCGAGCAAAATTGGTCCGTTCCACTTATTGTGATCGTTGTATGAAGTTTGGTTGATTTTTAGAGGCCCGTTTTTTGGAGGTTCTACTGTAGTTGTTTAATTATTGTATATTTTTTTGTTTTAATAATGATAATCTTTCAACTAGTAAGAATGAAGCAATTGAGTAAGCAGTAGTATTGCTTTGACACTGTGTCCACTTATTTCTTTGTAGTTATTAGCAAAAAAAAATTAAAAAATTAAACATTAAAAAATATAAAGATTAGACAAAGTATGTAAATAAAATCAAGGGAAGTAATAGAAATAGTTAAGAAATAAAGGATAAAAAACAAAGCAAAGAATGAACAAAACCAAAATATTCCCAAAAATAACAAAAAATTCAAAAAATTAAAATATGACAATAAAACAAACAATAGCAAAAAAAAGAAAATAAGAAAAATTAATAAAAATAATCAAGAAAAAAAATAAAAATATAGTTCATTGCCTTCTTTAGAATTTTTCATTTAAACTATTTCTGAGTTTCATTGCATTCAAAGCATTTAGTGGAAGAGGATTAAGTCTGCATGTAAGTATTATATTAGTCTAAACACTATCTATTAAATAATATAGACTAACCAGTGTGGCTCTGGCTCTGCAGCACTGCCACTTGGGCCAGCCGCTGATTGATCTAAATAAATGCAATATCATATGTTATGTAGTCATATAACTACCTTTTCCGCTTACTGCGCCGGCGATCAGTTGTACTGGGGGATGTGTTTTCCTTCTCTGTGCTCATTTCAGTGAGTCTGGGTTTAATGGGTTATTTGTGGGAACAGTAGGGTTATCTTCCTCACTCTTATCCTCTCTCCTGGCTGCCATCATGTCTGAGGTGTAGTAGGCTACTAGATTAGTAGTCACATTCATGCATATTGCTTGCAGCCCAGATCAACGTCATATTCAACGTCATTTGTATGGGCAGACCGGCAGTCACCTAAAAGTTGGTAGCATGGCTAGGGGTGGAACCCTTAATGCTTTGTTAAAATCCTAACACAAAAAATTAATTAGCATATAGCTGTTCTTTTAAGGATACGATTTCCACTATTCTGCCATCCTATACTGTATTAGATTGCTTTTCAAGAAATTTAATTTCGCGAATCTTAAAAATTTGCAAATTTTACAAAATTTGTTATGCTCTTAAGAATAGCGATACGGTGCTTACATTCCTTTACCGTGACCCCTAATGCCTTTATAATTATACCATGACTCCATCCTAAAACAAGAGCTGGAATAAAATAACAAGGATCTGTCCTCATTTTGATCAGCTAGTCTTGCTGGCCATGACTCTTAACTGTCAATACTGATATAGTTGCACTTGGGAGTTTATGGACTTGTGTCACTTGACAAAATAATTGGGTATTGTAGGCCTGGTTTTACCTAAGTACTCCTCCTGACCATCTTTAGAGACTACTCTCTTTTTTTATAGTTACCGTTTTTGATATTTACTTTTTAAAATTTATTCAATACAAAATCAAAAAAGGGGAATTTGACAATAATTATTGACAACTGCAATTTTGCAGTTTGTAGCCATTGTAATTTTTACATCATTTTTGCATTAAATAACGCTGGTCATAGCCACAAAATTTTCATTATCCTGGATATAATTGCTCAATAATTTTATTAGCCATACTTACATATGCTAGTTTCATAAATTCCTTTTTACTTTAGAGTATAGCAGACGAAAATACTAAAAGAGCCCTGCACATGACTAATGTTAGAAGTGTGATAACTGCTATTTTCCGGACTGCATTATGTAAATGCTATCCTTCATTTAATACTACCAGAGCTATTATACAGGCGTCTGGAGCTGAAAGATTTGGAGATTATAAGTGTGTGGCTGCAATGCCACTTGCTAATGTAAGCTATGTTATATTAATTTTGTTTCTAAATTTTTAGTATGCTATTACTAGTCATTAATAATTAAGCCTTAAATTGAGATAATTACCGTATAATGCTTTAATTTGGCGGAGTTTTATTTTGGCGATTGGCGGTTTGCAAACAGAATCGCCAATATTAAAACTGCCAATCATTAATGCGCATGCTCAGTAATGCACGTGTATACAAAAATTGCCAATTTAAAAACCGTCAATTACAATTTTACAGCTAAATCGCCAAAATAAAGCGTTATACGGTATACGTTATCTACTAAATTCTTTATGTGTGCACTATGATGGCTGTATGTTTTTCATTTTGATTTTACTTTAGACTTTGAAGCAATCAGGTGAAGTTCTTTCTCCTCGTGATGTTGCACAGAAAATTCTTAATAATCTTCCTTCAACTCCATTTGTTATTGAAAAGGTAATGTATTAATGGTTGTAAGAGCTATACTTGAATGAGAAAGAGGTTTTTGTGGAATATAAGCTGCTTTGATGTGCATGTATATCTATAATGTGCCAAGCTTTTTAATGTGCTTAAACTGACTTTTAAGATGCGTGTGACTGTATCTACATTTGATTAATTGATAGTGGTAATGAAGATCAGTCTATCATTCACATTTGCATGTATTGCATATGAGTTAAATTATAATTCTAATCAATTTTATTATTATAGTGTGAAGTGGCTGGTCCTGGCTTTATTAATGTTTATGTTAAAAGATCTTACATTTCGGAGCTAGTGTCAGACATTCTTGTAAAAGGTGTTCGCCCTCCACCTGTTGAAAGAAAATTGAGAGTAATTGTTGATTTTTCATCTCCAAATGTTGCTAAAGAAATGCACGTTGGTCATCTCAGATCAACAATTATTGGAGAGACAATATGTCGCTTATTGGAATTCTTTGGCCATGATGTGTTAAGGTATGAAGGCTATGGCTTAAGATTGTCTACATTTTTGTGATTACATCTGTTGTATGTACAAATTTTATTTGTAGACTGAATCATGTTGGTGATTGGGGTACTCAGTTTGGCATGCTCATTGCCCACTTGCAAGATCAGTTTCCAGACTACTCTACAGTGTCTCCTCCTATTGGAGACCTGCAGAAATTTTATCGCGAGTCAAAGAAAAGATTTGATAATGATGAAAATTTTAAAAAAAGGGCATATAACTGTGTAGTGAAACTTCAAGGAAATGATCCAGAAGTACATCAAGCTTGGAAGCTTATTTGTGATGTGTCACGTAAAGGTAAAATTTGTTGTGTATTGTACATGTATACTCAGAACATAAGTCTTTATCCATCTATGCATAATGTACTAGATAGCAGACCTGTGGTTTCTGCTAGTCATTTTACATTCATGTACATATGCATTGTTTTAAAAGCTAACCAGCTTCTTTTATACGAAATATCTTAAGTGCTTAAAATGCGCAAACATGTATTATTTTTAGTAATGATTGATTGTTGCACCTAATTTGTTTAGAATTCTTATTGATATATGATCGTCTTGGTGTGAAAAATCAGGAGAGGGGTGAATCCTTTTATGAGCCAATGATGCCTGGAATAGTTAAAGATCTTAGAGGCAAAGGTATTAATTTTGATATAAGAATATAATGATATACATCGTATAATGATACAAGAAGCCATGCAAAAATACCACTAATTGACTGCTTCTCATAATTATGTTCATGTATATTTCAAACAAATAAACACCTCCTATGAAGTGTTTATTTATTATTAAATTCTAAATTTTTAAAATAAAAATTTAAAGGTTTGGACCCAATTACATTCACTAGTACCCTAGAATTAAATTTTATTAAGCATTCTAGGATTTGGCATTTTGTTTTATTGTATTTTAGGACTGGCTGTAATTGAAGATGGAGCTACAGTGATGCATATTCCTGGTAAATTAGTTCCACTGATGCTTGCTAAATCAGATGGTGCACATACTTATGATACAAGTGATATGGCCGCTCTAAGACATCGTATTGAAGAAGAAAAGGGAGATTGGTTAATATATGTTGTAGATGCTGGACAGGTGAGTACTAATTATACTGTACTGTACATGCAATAATATTTTTTGCATTTGTGATGTATGTGCATTGTGCCGTTTCATTGCGGTTTATTTTCAAATGGTTATTTGCTGTTTGAATTGTAGTTAGTATCTAGACTATCTACCCAACGCCTATATCAAATGTTCTTGACTATTCAGTTTGTGAATGCACTAATAATTTATTTAAAACTAGGGTCTTCATTTTGAGACTGTATTTGAAGGAGGTTGTATGGCAGGCTATGTTGCTGATGGTGTTCGCATTGACCATGTCGGTTTTGGTGTTGTCCTTGGAGAAGACAAGTAGATAGTAATCACATATTGTTGCTATCTCAGAATAATTATTGCAGAAAAAAATTAAAAACACGATCTGGAGATACTGTTAGATTGAAGGATTTACTAGATGAAGGATTAGAGAGGTCTTTAGAACGATTGAAAGAAAAGGGAAGAGATAAAGTGAGTTATTTATTAATTTCTGACCTTAAAGTTGTTAAGTTAAAGCCGATTTACACTGCAAAATTAACGTAAGGTAAGGCCATACGTTAGACAGGAAGTGCTGTATAAACCAATGGTAACCATTTACGTAACGTACATGTAAGAGTTGAACTTATCTCTACTCTTACGTTTGGCCATTGGTTTATACATACTTCCTGTCTTAACGTATGGCCTTACCTTACGTTAATTTTGCAGTGTAAATTGGCCTTTAGTTAATGTACCTTTGCCTTAAAGTTACCTTAAATTTACCTTAAAGTTACCTTAAAGTTTGCCTTAAAGCTTGGCTTAAAGTGACTTTTGTCACTTCTAATTTCAAATTTAATTTTAGAATGGTTAGCCAAATAACAAAATAAATTTGTCTTCCTCCTGCATTAAACATGTGCATGTATTATACATGCATGTACGTGTAACCATAGGGCCTCTACCTTATTATTTGCTCTATATAATCCTATGTACAGTCTACATGAAGGTGCTACACAATTGTGAATGGATCCTTTATGGCTTCACTTCCTGATACATCACTGATAAAATATTTATTGCCAATGGCTTATGGATATAATTAATATCTTTCAAAATTTGAACCATGTGCAGCTGATAAGCTGATAATTAGGCAATTTTTGAAAGATATAGCAACTTTGAGGGGAAATTTACCTGAATATAATAAAACCCAGCAACTGATGAGATTCACAATGTATTAAGCAAAGGTACGTACAGTATCAGACCCTTTGGCAAAAGCCCAGCACCCCTGTGAATGATTTGCACTAAAATTTGGGTTTTTGGCTAAAAAGTGTAAATGGTGGCTATGCAAGTAGAAGTGTACCTCCTAAACAGAAGCACAAATGAAGCTCATTGTTCGTAATAGTAAAAAGGAGAGTTGGTTCTATCTGTGTATGGCAAAATAAGGAGAACAGCTCTTGTAAATCAAGGATTTTAGTCGCCTAATTATGGCCAAGTTTACAGCACTTTTTTATAGCTATATCTGCTCCATTGAGATTGAAACTAGCAGGACATGTAGACTACACCTTCCTAAGTCTATGAAAGGACTTTAGAGGTTCCAGGTATTCTGTGAATGATTTGCACAAAAATTGAAGTCAAACAATTCTTATTAAACAAATAATTTTCACAGTGGCATATCTTTGCTTACATGAAAACCAAACGTGTTTCTTTATAACAAGCAGCTTCTCTCTTAATGGTGCTAGTTACAGCACTGTTCAAGTATCTATGTAAAAGAAATAAGTAAAATGGTATGGGTATCTATTATAGCATGAGGGAAACCATACGATTTCCTGCACTTCTGGTGTTACTGTAGTAGAATTTGACAAAAATTTGGTCACAACTCGCATGTGTAAATACATACGTCATTTAGTATTACATGACACAGTTTTATTTAGTAAAAATTAAATCACGGCACGATGTTAAAACATTTTTACCCCATAAATTTCCTGATTGATAGTATTTGTTTATTATCACTATTACAGTGGCAAATTTTTAAAAGGAAAAATTTTTTAATAAGAATTTTTGTCAAAAGTGTCACGTCATTCCCATTTGACAAAACCTAATTTACTGCATTGGGCATGAGTTAAAATGGAGCAATCTGTCTGCACAAGTACAGCAATGAAAATGATGTGCTTGCAGGTTTACATGTACATCTTTGCTGTTGCCCATTTTATAAAACTTCACAAATTATTCACGTGAAAGATGAAACTGAATGGTCTAATTTAGGTTGTGATAGTAATGCTGTTTTAATGTCTGACTCCATATATTGTGATGTTGATGTCTGATGAGCACTGTGTGATATTATCAATTTTTTTAGAGGTTTAACTCTCACAATAATCAAGCTGTCATGATATGCCATTGTTATTATTAAGAAACAGTAAAAAGTGATTGTTTAAGACATATGTTCGCCTATTCAATGTATCCTAGACACTAAATGTAGTTTGACAAGGCCACTGTGGTAGCTGCACTGCCAGGCTAATAAGAACATTTGATTCCTTGAATTCTTCTCTTTCCACTATTGTAATGCTTGGGTTATGACTTGTGCTTTCCTAACAGCATCGACAGTTGAATTTTAGCATACTGTTTATTTGTCACTGTGTATAGTCTGGCTAACTGTACTTACAATCAAACATGGACAAGCACTTAAAATGCTTGAAGGACATCATTGCTTAAGCATAAGCCAGGCTCAAATACTTCAATTTAGCAATGTGCTTCAAGCACATCTTAAAGCACTTGTTAAGCACAAGCACTAATGCTATAATAAAGAATGTGCTTCAAGAAGTACGTAAAGCACTGTTGAAAGTGCTTAAAGCACAAGTAAAGCACTGCATCTATAAGTTAAGGTAATGTTTATGGCACTTAGGCTCTGAAAGTACCACTCAAATCCTCAAGTAGATAAAAGTAATAAAATTTGGTAGCTTTGTAGTGGTTGTGGCCATCTTTAAAGGTTAAACTGAAAGCAGGTCTCAAACGTATGTATGTTATGCTTTGTATTAACTGATAAAAGAAACAAGCATTAGTGCTTATAATGTGCTTTAAAAGTGCTTTGAAGTGTTTACATTAAAAAGAGCTTAAGTACAAGTCATTGCAATATGATAATACTTGCTAGCACCTTCAAGTACTTACAAAAAGTGCTGAAAGTGCTCATAAGCAGAAGTGCTTAACTGTTTGGCCCATGTCTGCTTATAATCTCTAATTACTCTAATAGTTTTGCTTTTGTTATGGGCGCTTCATTGTTGGTGGTTCAGAGTAATTTTTTATGCTCAATGGAGTTTCCTTAATGTGATTTAAAGTGTTTCTGATGACTTTTATTCAAAATTATGGTGGTTCAAATGAAGCTTCAGACTTCAAGTGCCCTCGGAATTTTTGCTAATTGATATTGTATTATACTTACTTTAATGGCAAGATTTTTATGAGGTTTTACAAAATAGCATTCCTCATGACACACCAAATTCTACTCCAAAAAAGGCCAGTGTAGATAAAATCATAGATATTAGAGCAAATGAAATATTAAAATAATGCTCTTAAACATAATGAAGGACGGGGCAATTCCGTCATAAGGTAATACAAAAAATGGTAATTTTTCAGAATTACAGGGATCTACAAATTCAAAAGAATAATAAAATATTTGTAGTTAAAGGAGTCCCTGTGCCCCTTCAGTTGATGCTTTGTTCAGTAAATCCTGCAAACTTAAAAGCTATAAAATATTTTTTATACATGGTCAAAATCTTTTCTTTTTGGCATTTCTGCTAATAGTTATGTAATATCAATAACAATTATTACCGTATTTCGTGAAATAAAAGCCAGAATGCCTATTTCTTGAAATGACATTTGGACCTCAGAAAAATTTTTAAAAATACTGTATACTAACTGGTTTATTTTTGCGGTAGCAAATTTTCACAAATCTTGCAATTCTAAGATTTCTTTAATAGCTTGCAGACTGCACCACGTGGCATTGGAATGCAGAATTTTGTGGTGAAAAAATTATGCGACTGAGCAAGAAATCGCAAAATTTGCGAAAATATTTCACTACACAAATAAACCAGTATACAGTAAATTAAAACTTGAGCCAACAGTGGGATTTGGACCCGGGACCTCATGCAAGTAATTTCAGGAAGCTTAAGGAGGTATCTAGATACAAGGCATCCATGCTCTTGTAAGGCTAGATTTGTGTATTTATGCTTTCCTTTTTCCTAACCTCGCTTTTATTGGCACCCAGCATTTATTTCAGGATATATGGCATTCACATTCAGGACATGACCAGTAATCATTAGCTGGTATCCTGGCTAATCCCCAACATGTATACTGATACCTGTTACTGTATGAGTCGAATCCGATCCATAAATCCTCATCATTGTTAGCTTTTAAATGACATTCCTGACAACATCACTATAACTGGATCAACTGGAATTAATAACTGTTGCATTTTGTGAAGAAACAAGAAGAGTAGGCAATTAATAATCGGCCAACACCCATTTTTGGATACCAAAAATATTTTTTTCTGTTTGTACATACTTTTTGTGCTATTGTGCAATACAGTGATAAACTCAAGTCATTGACTATTTAAAACATGGACCTTACTTCGTACATGTTTCTTTTGTTCTTAAGAAAAAATAAAAACAAAATGTCATCCAAAAGTACGTAATTATGGGCAATAAGATTTTTCATTGGACAAAGGTCGTCAAAATTATATGCTCCATAAACTTTCCACTTTTTGTGATGTTCTAATAGTTGCTTGATGCGGCTACTTAAATTATCAGAAGAACTGCTGCTTTGCATTTTCAATAGACAAAAAAATATAAGAAAGTTGATGAAGCACTGTCATCTATAATCGGACCACGCCCATTTATATTTAAATCAATCGTTTTATAATAGCCTAGCACATGAGAATGTACAAGTTTAAATGAAATTATTGTTCAGAAACTTTCTATTAGCAATATTTTTTTGTAAAACCAACACATTTGATGAAACCATCTAGAGCACACTTCACATTCCACCCATTTGTATGCTCTAGGATGCACACACTTCTTCACTAGACAATCTGTAAAATCTAGATGCAAAGTGAACATAATTACTGTTATTAAGCTACCTGTAGCAGAAACTTCCTACCTCATTCCTTGTGCATTGTGCATAAAGAATAATAATAACTAGACAAATGCAGAACATTGAGGGGACGAGCCTGAGCATCGCAGGACATATTTCTATTATTATTATTATTATTATTGAATATTTTTCAAATGATAATGATGTGATGCATGACATTTTGACAATGCATAATACATTCAAAGTTACTGATGCTTTTCAACTTGTTTAATTACATTGTTTTTAGTGTTGTAATGAATTGTTATTGTATCAATATTTAATAGCTTTTCTTCCAGAGATTCACCTTGTTCATCTTTTATAATCACCTCTAACTCTTCATTGTATGCAGTGTGGTGCCATTTCTTAGTGCCACTTGCTACTACTATTCTAGCTGACTTGCTACTGTTACAACTCTTCAGTTTGATGGTAGCATTGCAATGTGTAAATTGGCCTAAGATACCATTGATGCTGTGTACAGTTCCTGTGCAGCTCACACAGCTTACATAGTCAGTAGTGCTTAGCACTGCAATTATCTCTCCACATACAACTGACACTGCTGGCTGAGGTTCTTCAAAATACTGTGTATCATCATCATCGCTTATTTCCTCAATACCTGAAATAGCTTCAAAAGTAGAACTATCACACAAAGATAAGTATTTCACACCATCATATGGCCAAACGAGAAACTTGACCAATTTATAACTTTTATTCTTCTCCAGTATACCAACATTACTCTCCCAGAGAACAATTCTACATGTTGAATCACTATCTCGTATGAAACAATCTTGCTTCTGTAGCTTCTTACCAGCCTTAGTATTTACTTCCACAGGTGCTTCTATTCGTATGATTTTTCCAATCACTGAGACATGTTGATTAACACTGGTAGTTTGTAGTTCGTCAATTGTGATAACAGGGTTGGTCTTTATATCTTCATCATCAATTTTAAATTTTTATGAGACTGTTCCACTGTAGAGTGCTTGCTTGTCATTATCTCCAATGATGAGTCAAATTTACTTTGCTGGACACGACATCCACTTAGAGCAATGGGAGATTTGTCATGGTGGAGCTTCTCAATTGATGGTCTTAAATTTAGTTCAAACGACACAAATCTAGCAGAGTTAATGCCATCTGACAATTTACCACTGAAATATTTACATTTGTCCTTGTTTTTGACTTCTAATAGCTCAATAACTTTGCCGTTTATGGTGACATTGTCACTAATTTCTAACTCGTGCACGTCATATGATAGCGCTCTCTTGACAGGAGTATACCTTTTCTTTTCCATCAGAGGTGAGCAAGTAAGGGCAATAGACAAGGGAGTATAAAGAAGGATGGAAGAAGATAATGTAGACTAACTCCCTAACAGTGATGACCAGTGAATGAATGAGTACGCCGTGGCCTTGATCATGTAGCACGCATGCGCATATGAACTTTTTTTATTTATAGTATCAATAGATACCCTAATATAATTAAGAATATCTAAAAATAGTTTATGTACTAATCTTTTGACGAGCAGTCGAGCAGAGTGGTAACTGACAAACTGAAAGTGGTATAAACTGGTAACTCACAAATTGGTAACTGTGTAAAAAAGAACTCGAGATTGCCATGGAGGGTTCTGGTTCTAAGGAGGCTGGTTGTTGCAAGGATGCTTTTTGCAAGGAGGGTTATGTACCAGCCGATTGGTATTACAACGACAAGAAGGATTTTCATGAGAGGATGAGAAAAAAAGTGGAAGAGATATGTGATTTGGAGGAGAAGCTGAGCAATGTGAGGTAAGAAAAAGAAGAACTGGAGAAGAAGCTTCAGGAGAAAGAAAAAAGATTTGTCCACGAGTACACACAAGTCAAGAATCAAAAGAGGGAATTAGGAAAGAGATTACGGCTGTATGAGGACAAGGAAAAAAAAAGAGAAAAAAGAAAAGAAGAAGCAGAAGAGATAAAGTGGAAGGTGCATCTAGAAGAAGAAGAGAGGGAAAGGGTTCGTGACGAATTAAAAAGAAAGAATGGTCGACTACCACCAATGCATCAGTATCAGGATCAGTATACAACAGCAGCAACACCCACTGTGCAGCATCAGTATTAGCTATTATAATATAACTAGACGAATGTAGGACATTGAGTGGCGAGCACGAGCATACACTGACTTGCATGCATGGCCCATTGGAAGACAATTTTATAGCTTGCTCTCCTACCTTTATTATTAGCAAAGAACCCCACCTGCAATTTAAACATAATTTAACTGTATAGCTAAGCACAGTACTGCTATAGATTTATATCTGCTTTCTTAACTTCTTTTTGCTGGAGAAGTGCCTGGACAACAGATCAGTCTTATTTGCTGCAAGTAAGCTTCAGTAAGATTTGCTCGAGCTGGTTTCTTGATAGTCGCCATTTTGTTTCATTGCAACCACACCCACACCAATGAAAATATTTCATCAGAATGTTACCGCATTAGATCATTGATTTTAAATAGAGAGCAGTGCACACATGGGTGTGACCAGAATAGGCGTGACTGGAGACGTACGTACATACATACAGAGGGAGGGAGGGAGGGGGGGGGAGACTTCGCCTGAGTGGGGCTCGCTCATGCTCGCCCCAATTATACTAAGTTGAAATCATGATTTGATTAATAAAGTTCACAAAGACAAATAATGAAATTTGAATATACTAAGTTGAATAACAAATGTAAGCTTTGATTAATACAGTTCACAAACTCAATAATGTAATTTTTTGTGGTGTACTTGTACACTTTCATTGATGAAAGTGTAATAGCCGTCACCATCGCTAATCGGTGACACCACATGCTGGCCCCCCAACACCTACCACCCTCCTACAGATTGTATAAAAATATAAATTTGGTTAAAAATGATGGGTACCTCTAATAAAAGGCAATTGACTATGCTGGTACTAGAGTATGTCTCCTAGTCCCTGCAAATCCACAGGGCAACTAGCACTGTAATGCTGAACAGCATTACAGCAACTATAGCTCCCAACTGACGGAACTTAGTTTTAAGGGCAACTATAGCTCTACTGCCAGCACTGAAAACTGCATGTGTATACATGAACACATATGACCTCAGTAGTCAGCCATTGCAGTAGACTATGTAGATTACATCTGCATTACTCTCAGTTTACATAAAACTACTGGCATGAACAGCACTACAAGCAAGTAACTGTTACAGCTAACTTACTAGTAGCACTGAGCACCCTGTTAAGACTTCTACATCTAGTACCAGCAGTAATTTCCTCACTCTCTTGTGAACAATTTCCTGATGAGGAATAATCTAAAGTGACAATTAAGAATGAGTAATGTATTCAAGTAATATAAAGAAAGAAGTAGATTTATGATTATGTAAGAAAGAATCAGTAAGGATAGAGGGTGAATTTACAAGTAGATTAAAGTATAGGAGGAAAGAGTGCATGTTACATGTATGAAGGAATTAGTGTGAATTACAAGTAGATTAAGGTAGAAAGAGGAAAGAGAGAGTGCATGTTACATGTATGAAGGAATCAGTGTGAATTTTTTAAAAGTAGATTAAGGTAGAAAGAGAGAGAGGTTAAAAAATTGTTAAATGTACATTAAATAAAACAATGATTGTGCATGCAGACTAATCTTATTAAGAAGGTGGCATTAGCTGATACTGGAGGTGTCATATCCACTCCATGTGAGATGTGTCTTCAATAGTTGGTTCAGCTGTTGTTTCCTGAAGACTAAGCAGACGTTGATCTTCTTCTTTCCTTTCCTGAAGACGTTTATTATTAGCAATGCTCTTGAGTCTTGGGAGAGGAAATAGTGGCATGAACAGTATATCCTTCAACTTTCTCACTCTTGAGCAGGCAACAAATGTTAATCCACAAGAGAACTCTTTCTTTCCTACATCAATGACCACTTTGTCGAGAGTGAGCCCCTGGGACTTGTGGATTGTCACTGCCCATGCTAGCTTGAGTGGTAGTTGAAGGCGTGAACACTGACCACCTGAAGAAGACCAATTATGACGTATTGGAGTGATTGGTACTGTTCCATCATGCACAGTTGGTCCAGTGTAATGATCAAACCGTACCATGACAGCCACTGGTAGATGAGGAGGCATGGTTTCCTTGTAGCAGATAGCTTCAACTGTTCCCATTGCTCCATTAACTAATCCCACTTCAACCCACAAGTTGCTAGTTAGCATCACTCTTGCTGTTCTTGCTAGCATCACAACTGGTTCCAAGCCACCAGCATCATCAGGTGGAGTTTTGGCTGCATTGGCTCCAGTGTGTACTGCCTTGATGGTAGCAATAGGATGACCACACTCACGTAACATAGCAACATTGTGATTAACAACAGCTTCAACAGTAGGGAACAGTCAAAGAGCATTAACAAATGAAGACTGATCATGTACTCTAGTTGGTGTTTGTTCCATGAGGTGGTTCCAATCTTCCATTGTTGTGTCTCCATTTCTCAGACGTTGTAAGATGTCACGAAATTTGATCTAATCAGTGTTTTGTCCAGATTGCCTCATTACTTGGGTCAGAGTGAATGCTGTCTCAAACTGACTGTATGCTCTGTACCCCTGGTCTGATAGATCTGAACGTGTGACAGAAGTGTATAAAGGAAGGTCCATTACTGGTGGCAGCTGGCCAAAGTCTCCAAATAAAAAAACAGAGCAACCACCAAACAGAACTTGTGACTTGCTAGGAAATGCTTGCCTTAATCTCCTAGCAATCATACCAAAAATCTTCCTCCCCACCATTGACATCTCATCAATGATAAGGTATTTGGTAGATGACAATTCATCTTGCATCTTTTGGAGATTGCTTCCTTCCATTTCCTTAAAGTCACCTCTCACTGGAAGATGCAGGAGACTATGGAGTGTCCTTCCTTCAATGATAAAAGATGCCACTCCTGTTGGTGCTGCTACTCTGACACTACCACCTAACAACAACCTCAAGCAGTTGATAAGGTATGATTTACCAGTACCAGCAGTACCATTGATGATGATGTGGAGTGGTTCTTGACTGGTACTCTCAAAGTGCTGCCTGACAGTGGTGTACACTTCCAACTATCTTCCCTGAAGGTTGTTAGGAGTAGCAGAGGTAGTAAATGGAGTGTATCTGGTATTCTGTCTTCCTTGAGCAATGAAATGGGGAGCATTATCAATATCAGGGTATGATCTTGCTGCTTCTGCCCAATCATGCTCCTCCTCAGTAGTGTTGCTTGGCTCAAGTTGACTGGTTCTTTGGCAGATCAACATCCATTCCTCTTGAGGTCTTTGTTGTTGATTCTGCTGCTGTTCCTCTTGAGATGTTTCCCATAAAAATGTATTAAATAAATATGATGAAATAAAAATTCACATTTTCTTTAATAATTGTAATAATAATAATAATAATAACAATAATAGAAAAATTAAAGTTCATACCTCTTCATCTTCAACAGCATCTGATGATGACTGGTGTTGTTGCAGTCTGAATATATCTTGCTCCAGTGATCTTCGAACATTTCCAGACTGTAAAAATCCAACATATGCTTCAGTGAAGGTATCATAGCCAGACTTGAGTTCATTGATATCTCTGAATGGCTTGCACTTCATTAGAGACTGACGACAATACTGCTCATAGTTGGGGCCAGATGGATCAGGTGAACAGTAAGGTCTGGGAGTGACAATGACTTCTTTTC
>NW_003546252.1:191903-229481 GCF_000090795.2 Amphimedon queenslandica | reverse complement strand
TTAGTAGTGTAGTCAAAAACGTCAATACTCAATGGATGCAAGTGACTGTCACTTGACATGTCTACACTAACATGAACTTCGATGACACCAAGAACTTTGTCGATAAGAAGACCTTTTACTCTAAAGACTCGATTAATTGTTTTCTTTTTTTTTAATTGTCGTAAAACTTTTGCTACTAGCACTGTGTGCAATGAAGCAACTAGTTGACCTGTTTTCTCAGGTATACCTGAATTTTCACCTTTCGTTGGTGGTTGTTGAAAAGTGTTTCCAATCAGTGAGTCATCTTCACTGTGTGTAAACTAGTACTGTCTCCAAGCTCATTAATACCCTCTTTTTTTTAACTACAACGTCTGGTGAGGCATTGAACAGAAAACAAAAACTGCTGCTAGAAGACAACGAAATAATTTTCATAAGAGTAGTTTTGAACTCTCTTGATATTGTTGTTGCATTATGGATTTCACAATTTGGTATGCCCATGAATTGTAAACCACATATGAGTCGCTTTGTCCAGGTTTTTTCATCCCACTCAGCACTAAATTCTTCCATTCTAACACCCTTGCTGAAATCTTCCATATCTGTCAAAGCACTGTCACGAAGTCTCGTTTTGAAATATTTGTCATCTTCAAAATACGGCGCCAAATATAATTCGTTTAATGCTGGATGTGCTGTCCCACTCAGCTGCAGCCGGTCTCGGTGTATGCGAAATGACTCCAGCCACGAACTATAAGTCATGCTGCTTGGTGACAGCTGACTTGTGCAGTAAACATACGTATTGTTTTCCACATCTTCTAATACTTTAACGGTGCCTCTACACCTTAAACCACTTCTGAGATTGTTAACGGATCTGATATCTTTAAGAACATCTTTTTTTAAAATCGTCATCTTCGAGAACAGACAATTGCAAGATAGATTTTTTAGGCACAGTTGCTGTAATAGAACAAAAGTATTCCATGCCATAATACAGAAGTGTTGCCTCAAGACGCTGCTATAATTGATTTAGGGTAATATTACATTAATTTAATGGACTAACTTACTTGGGAGATTGATCTTCTGCATCAGCACTCACTTCAGGATTTTCATCTTCAGCGACCTCCATGTACATGTACAAGCACATAAGTACACAACTATACCATATGTATAATTATGAAATGGTTATAATCTGATTTACAGGCACCAAGTACAAGGGCACATACATGTGGTAACTGAGTTGGGAGGTGCCTGTAAATCAGATAATTATATCCTGTTGAGTAGGCAAATTACATTATTTGCATGAGCAGTAGCTAGCACATGGTCTGTAGTAACAAATGGTGGCACCCATCTGAGTTTGCTTCCCTCAGTTCCTTGGTCTTATTTAACAGTTATATGTAGTGCCATCAGTACTACCAAAAATTGTATGTCTGTAGGTCATTTGCTGAAAACCAGATTTTGCCATTGGTCCCCCAAAAGAGCCAAGTCATCAGTTGATAATTACAGCATTTGATGGTAAAGGCAGTGCATTTTCTGTAGTAATAAATTTAGAAGACAGAGGATTCATAGAACGTATCTTGATCAACTAAGCAAATCCTGAAAAATTACATAAAATCAATGTTCAGACACTATGTTTGAACATTGAAATTGATATACCAATTTTTATGAAACAGTTGGACAGAGTTTTTCACAGGATTTTTATAGTGCTCATGCAACTTCTTGTCAGTGGATTGTTGAGTCGCTCAAAAACCAGGTCTAAGATCCAGTACCACAGTACTGACGAAAATCACAAGGTGAGAATTCTCCAATTTATAATTTTGTCCTGATACATACACCTTATGTGGTGTTTCAAGTTTGAGCTGATGTAGATCTAGTTTGAATTTTTTATGAATTGTTGAAGTTGCTCAAAAATTTGGCCAAAGCCCCTATATTCTTATAGTATAGGCTTCTTTACAAAAATTTGTATAAATTGGCTAAGGTACATATACATGTTCTGTTGATTTAATTTGAATTTTTCATGAATTTGCTTTAAAAGCCAAGTACATGTAATATTGTAGTGCTTGCAAGTTCACAAAGTGTGCGCTATTTGTGGGAAACCCTGCAGTCTCACAAGATTAATTGGTTACTATGCTATATTGCTTGATTAAAATTTCAATATCATCTATGTTGGTCAGACAAAATGGTCAAAGTGTCCAATCTCCAACAGTTATTTCGAGCACTGTCATGTTTGCTTAACAATTTATCTGAGCCACCAACATTGTTAAAAAAAATTTTTGTGTGACAGTGACTGCTTGAAAGATCAACGGGTTACATTTTCTTGTGGTCAAACCACAGGTAATTTATCACAGATACAGTACTTCCATTGACTTTGATCCACCTACTTAAGAGGATATAATTCACATAGGCGCTAAGACATTCTTCATTGAATATCAATTTCATTATAACCACCTACCCAAAACATGCATTTTGATGGCAAGAAGTGCTCTACATGAATGGAAAATTAAGGCAAAGGCATCAAAATTAAGCATAAGAAATTAGCTCTGTAGCAAGAGCTACCTGGTGTATATGATTTAGAACCTGGCCTCCATCCTTTACTAAAAATCTACCTGCAAGTCTTTAATGTCGAATCCTGCAGCACTGTAACAAAGTAGCAAGGCATTGTTGCTGCCTGTGAGGAATTGTTATGGTAGGATATCATAATGTGTTTATAGTTATTATGGATTATCCATCATCACTTATGTTCTATTCTACTTATAGGTTTGCATTTGCTGATTAGAAGTGTGATACTTGACTATTTTAAGGAGTCATCAAATGAAACTAATAATTTATGTCATGATGTGTGCTCAGTGGTGAACCTTGCTAATGTTGTTGTTTGTTATGCTGAAATTGAAGCTATTGCTAAAAATACTGAACATTTTCTAAATAAGGGTGAAAAACAGGTATGTCATTTTAGTTGTAAATACAATACAATTTCTACATGTAAAATTATAGATCGCACAGGTACTCAGAGGCTACTCATACGACACTGAGAGTACTGACAAGCAACACATTTGGCTTCATGCCACCTTGCATCTTTCCAAGAATTCATAGAAATACCGAATTCGGCAAGCGTGGCTTAAAGGTTACTTAAATAGAACAATGAAAGTTGGAAGTTGCCATGGTAGAGTAACAAAAGTCGTATTCAACACATATAGTGTCAGTGAAACTGGTCAACAAAAATTTAACTCTGATAAAAGGGAACCAATTCTTCCTTTCAGCCTGTGCCACCAATATTGTTCCCACTGTATTTGCCACACTTTATGAACCTTTTTGTCACTCCTCATGGTAGTAATATTTAGCCTAGTGTATCGTGTATTCACAATAAAATTTGTGCTTAATTGCAATTACTTTGCCACCTTGTTTGATTTTTTTGGAATTTTAGCTTAATCAGACCTGTAGTGGGTACAGGTAATGTCTGCTGTTCGAAATTTAATGGCATCATTGCAACCAATGACACAGGTACTTAAGTTGACTCCTATAATTTATGTTACATGTATTTTGCCTTTCATATAGTACTGACATATGGAGAAATTATCGACTTTTTTCAAGAAGTCTGTTATGGTGATGCTAGTTGCATTGACAGCTCAACTCATTGTTTAAAGTTTCAAATTAATTATCCACACATAACTGTTTCTCAACCTGATCGTCTACTTAACCATATGAGACGAATTGCTGCTCCAACACAGCCATCTATAAGAGGTCCCAGTACATTATTAGGTTCATAACTTGAAGCATACAGGAATCAAATTTGAGCTCCTCAAGTTACACACCCTGCTGGTTCTAGCAAGGTATGCAATGATTGTCTTCAGCATTTTACTCATTTTTGTGGCTGTCTATGATGTTATAATTGCAATTACAATGAATTACTTTGTATGACCTGAATTATAATTAAGAATATTCATTTTAATGTCATTGGTAATCATAATTTATTTTTGTAATTGGAAAGTCAATTACCTCACAAAATAGTGTCTCATGCTCTTTGCTGTTATCATGATCGTTTATATGTAAATTGTGCACTAAGAAATGATCACATGCACTTATGACATAAGAATAAGCTTACTTGCATACTTGTGAATTGGCTGTAGCTAAAGTTCCTGTTTTTGGTTTTGGGCTAGCAATCTTTTTTGTATTTAAAAAAATAGTAAAAAATTATTTTGCTTCAGCCTGTGTTTCACAGATATACTTTCTTTCTTAATACGTTCTGTAGTGTTTCAAATAATCCTATTAGTGTATGGCTTGACTGAGAACCTAGTCTTTCATCAAGTACAGAACAAAGAACATCCACTTGCTTGGTGAATACCTGATCATAGATTATACCAAGATCTGCACCAGTTCATTGAAACAACTCTCTCTCGAAAATTCACCAAGGTGTCTATTGGAAAGTTTATATGTCTGTTGATTATAATTGAAAATAAAGAGGGTGTCACCAAATTAATGCTTCTCGTTTTATCAACAGACTTGTTTCTCTGAAGTATTCAAGAACCTCAATTGTTAAATGTCATACAGAAGAATTTGCAGATTCTTCTTTAAAGACTTAAATGAGAGAGTGCTCAAACCTGGCACAACAATAGATGGTAGAAGTTGAAGAACTAAGAAGAGAACGTGACGCCGCAAAACAAAAATTAATTGACACAGAGCAAGTGCTAATGGAGACTGTCAAAGAGGTTAAAGTTGTAACGAAGTGTTTTGATGCTGCAAAAAAGTAGTTAGTGTCTTGAAAATATTCTTATGAAGCTGCTGTGAATGAAACTGTTTCACTCAATAAAGCATACTATGATATGGAAGAACAGAATATCTGAAGCATTATTATCTGTAGAGAAAGAATTACATACTATTACTGAAGCCAGTAAAATTTTTATATATATAGAAAAGTGGAAACTTTTGTTTCATGACAAAAAGAGGCTAAAAGCAATATTTACCAGCAGTTCCTCGATTTACAATTACCAAAGAACCAGTGTGCTGGAGACATGCGAGCTGATGAACTTGCCACTTTTAGCTTGGCCCACAAAGCATCAGCATTAGTCAAAAGGCAGAAAAAATGTCAGAGATGCTCCACATGATAAGAGATGGTACCACTCTTCAGCAAAAAAAATTAATGGTATTATTATTGATGATATTGTCATTTCTGTTGGTGAACAAGTTGACGGAACATCTGATTTCATTATAAATCATGTCTCAAAATAGCTACAGTAATTAAAAAATGGCCAGGGATCATGGGCTGCCCAATTGTGAAAGCATTAACTGGACATTGATATCATGCTTAAAGTGTAAGTGCAGTGATTTTTAGGGTATTTATTTTATGGTCTTTATATGATTGCCTGACCATAATAACGATGTGTTCTAACTCCCATTGTCTAAAAAAATTTATTCACTGAGATATGAGCCTTCAAAGATGCACTTTTTGCTTCCTGCCAATTTACTTCCTGTCGGTGGGTGTGGCTAAACGTGACGTCATAAGAGGCATTTATGCAGATAACTCCATTCCTCTATAGGTGGAAATAATTCTTTATTCTCATGCCTTGTAATGTAATATTAGCAATTTAAAGGTTGGGATTATTAGCTTTCATTATTCTAAGCAAGCAACTGCAAGAAAAAGACTCAAGATAGCAAACAAGAAGATTCACCAAAGTGTAGTATTTTGACTTTTTCTTGCAGTTGCATGCTTAGAATAATGAAAGCTAATAATCCCAACCTTTAAATTGCTAATATTACATTACAAGGCATGAGAATAAAGAATTATTTCCCCCTATAGAGGAATGGTGTTATCTGCATCAATGCCTCTTATGACGTCACGTTTAGCCACACCCACCGACAGGAAGTAAATTGGCAGGAAGCAAAAAGTGCATCTTTGAAGGCTCATATCTCAGTGAATAAATTTTTTTAGACAATGGGAGTTGGAACACATCATTATTATGGTCAGGCAATCATATAAAGACCATAAAATAAATACCCTAAAAAATCACTGCACTTACACTTTAAAGACAGATGGTAAACCCAGATTTCTGAGAGCCATGAACGTTCCTTTTGCATTGAGAAAGAAAGTTGAGAAAGAACTAGAATGCCTGGAACAAAATGGAATAATACAGCCAGTCCAACACTCAGAATGGGCCACCCCAATTGTTCCAGTAATGAAGGAGAATGGCGATTTTCGAATCTGTGGCGATTCTAAGGTGACTGTGAATCAAGCTATGATTATAGATACATGTAGTTACCCTCTACCTAGGATTGATGACTTGCTGGCCTCATTAGCTGGGGGGCAAGCATTTTCTAAAGTAGATCTGGCCCATGCCTACATGCAGATACAGTTGGAGGAAGAGGCAAAGCCACTTACAACAATTAACACTCACAGAGGTCTGTACCAATATAACAGACTCCCTTACGGGGTTTCATCTGCTCCTGTCATTTTCCAGAGAACTATGGAAGCCATTTTACAGGGATTACCAAAGGTATTTGTGTACATTGATGATATACTAGTGACCAGGCAAACAGAAGCAGAGCACCTCAAGAACTTAGATGAGGTACTTGGTTGACTAGAGAAAGCAGGAGTTTGTCTCAAGAAGGAGAAGTGCTCTTTCTCACTGCCAAAATTGGAATATTTGGGCCATGTATTGTCAGCTCAAGGCCTACAGCCATCACCTAAAAATGTCAAAGCTATACAAGCTATACCCAGACCAAAGGATGTTACTCAATTGAAATCATTTCTGGAAATGGTAACTTGCTATTTAAAATTTTTACCCCAATTATGTAACACTTTATCTCCTTGGTATATTTTGCTGTAACTGAGCTACAATGATAAATATTACAAAATTAATGATATTCACAAGTGCGACTTCTTGCCTAAAGGGGTCTATAGTAATTTTCAGCAGAATTCAGTGAGCAATTTGAGATCAGCAACAGTGGAACAAAACTTGCTAAACTTTTTCTCTACTTTCTTATGATAAGAATAAGCAAAAATACAGAACACAGAACTTGCTGCAGTTAAAAAATGAAAAATATTGTAAAACAATGATTTGTTAATCCTCATTACTTTGTGTCAGACTTTCAGTGTTCTGTTAATCAAAGAACTTGCAAAGTAATGTATGCAAATCAAAAGGAGAGAAACAGAAAGTATGATATTACTTAAAATTAGTAGTAAAAGTATTACAGTACTTTAAGGTCATCTCTTTTTTTTGAAATCATATCAAGCAAAGAAAAAGTATAAATCTCATCTTAATTGTAATGCTGTCTTTATACTCACCTGAATCCTTGTTAGAGCTCAATGTGGTTCCATCAAACTACTGCAGAGATATACACTGTATCACACTCAAAACGATACTTAATACGTCGATATAGGTAAGGTCCGGATGATTAGCAATTTCTGTCTTACTCGGTATAGCCATTTGCTTGTCATGGCTGCTATTTTTTAGCAATACATGTAGCTTAAGTAAATTTACATGTACATGTACAAGTAATTTCAAATTGGTTTTAGTCGATAGCTTCGATTGTGGAGATAAGTATTTTTAGAATGCATTCTTACCTTTGTGACTCTGTCTTGTCACATTTTGACTTATCTGTACTTTGTGCGCCTGTTGCTTTATCTTCTTCAAGTCAGCCTCTCTCAAGTTCAGCTACTGTCGTTGAAAGATCAAATTGAGTAAGTTTTGCTGTTACTTCTTTGTCTTTCACCAGTGGTTCATGTTTTTTTCTGCCTGTCTTTCTTTCTCTCTTTCTCTCTCTCTCTCTCTGAGCCTTTAGTCTCTTTAGTACTGTTTCCTCTCCTTTCTTAAAATTGCCTTGTGAACAGAGGTCAATGTTCTAGCAGTACTAAGTTTCTCTTTTTCACCTTTACTTGAAAGCCATTGTGTTGTTTGGTTTTTTGAATTTAGTGCAATATAATTGACTGGTATTTGGTTTTGTGATAGGAGTTTATCCAGGATTGCAAAATTCCTCTCTCGTGCTACTGTATGTTTTTTGTAAGCACGTATGCTACATGTACTTCTAAAGCAATTTGTGGGTCACTCACTGAGTGATACTGGCCACCAGGTAGATGATTAATCACTAACTTTTGTTTAGTAGATGCAAAAGACGCAAAAATAAGTTGCAATGCTTCTTGCATCAAAGCATTATACGGTGGTCACTGAAATAATTTTTTAGCAGTCATCAAAATTAGTGAATTTAGGAAACAGTAAGTCTTGATTACGTAGAGTAAGTGTCACTCAGGTCAAGAAGAATTTTATGATTCTATTTTCCTCCAAAATTGGACAGTTACTACATTGTAGTTTATCAATGATTCCCAGTGCTTTGCATCGAGCTACATGTACATGTACAACGTATATGCTTTAGGACATGAAGATCACTTGCATGTAATATAGCTCTTAGGAGACCATTTAGTATAGTCCATTATGATGCTTTACCAGATATTTTTACTTCTCGAACTGTGTTCTCATATAGTATACTCCTGCACCGTCAAAAAAATAATATAAAATGATTCCCTTTGAACAATGATAGAGGCATATATCACTAATACCTACACTCCGAAGGTATGCACATGTAAGAAAGTGAACTTAGCAGCCAGACTTTTCATATCTTCTTGAGTAAATTGCTTTGCAAGGAGTTTAATTTAATTGCTGTGTTTTGATGACTTTCATCAACAATAGTTTCTCTAAGTGCCAGAGTTGCTTGAGCACTCTCTGCCAACCCGACTAGATAATGAAGGTCACAAAAAAATTATTCATATAAATAATTTGGTCTGTTTGACCAATACACACCATGTCCCATTCTGCTGCTGTATCAGTAATAATACTCTCTCTGTAGTCAGCAAGTAGATTACAAAACAGCTTTTCTGCTGCATGCCTATCAGACATAGTATTCTTGATTTAACACGTTATCTTATCTGATGTCAAAGCACTACCAGCTTGTGTGCATACAGTGTCCATATCATGAAGACTCTTAAGGAATTTGTCAAGGGTTGTCTTGGTGGAGCCAGAAAAAATTGTGTCTAAGACCAAGACAATACTATTTGTCTTCAGTAGTTATATCATAAGCATATTCAAAAAATAACTCCAACAAACACAATTTATTGTGCCTTGTTGCCTATTTTTATTTAACGGAGAAAATTAAAAATTAGAAATTATTTATTTTGGCATTACTAATTGTAAACACAGAAATAAGTTTCTTTAAAATAATTGGCTTTCTATTTTTGACCTTGTGTAGAACATTTGTCTGCTTGGTTCTAAGTATATTTATGTAATTTAAAGTACATGTGCATGTGTATTTTTTGTAATGCATAAAGAATAATTTTCTTTTCACCATTTTAATTGATGGTAGAATGGAATAACAGTAGAATTGAGTCCTAGGCTTCTTAAAGCAGAGAGTGGAATTACAGATCAATCTTGACTGCATATACATGTACACAGCCAAGAGAAGCATCATCAAGTTCTTTGAAATCTTCTAGAGTACTCTTTTATCCAATATACATGTACATGTAAATGTATGTAACTGCATGACCATGTGTGGGATCGCATTGCTTTCTGTTCATTTACATGTACATGTACATGTACAGGTATGTGTAATGCACAAAGAAAAGCGAAGTAGAAATGCTACCTTCAAACTATATGTACAATGTACCTACAAGTACTCTTCTCTACTGTGTGTTACTTAGCCCTTTTTTGATGTACTTGTACTGTATTTTCCTTCAATAAAAGCCCTGGCGTGTATTTATTAAAATGGCATCTTCACATTGAAAAATATTACAAAAGCCAACAGTGGCATACAAACCCGTGATCTCATGCAATTAATTTTAGGAAGCTTAAGGAGGTATTTACAAGGTATCTATGCTTTTGAAGGGCTATTTGCGTATTTACATTGTATACTTTTAAGTTTATTGCTAACCCTGGCATTTACATGTATTTGTACCTGGAATTTATTTACATGTGTTTCTGTTATGCCTAGTTTACAATAATGATGCTGTTTCAGCGTACTATCAATTTTCTATTAAATGTGTGGGTGATTTGATCTATTGACACATGCTTTGCACTACATGTATCATGTCTATTGATAGCATGTATTGAAACATAGACATTTCATACTCCTTCTTTTCCACTTCTTCATCATGCCATTAAAGATTTTTAAGCACATGACTAAGATGTACATGTACAATGTACATTATAGTTCTTTAATTGTACAAATTAATGCTAGCACTTTTATTTTATAGGATTATGAAGTACTTAATCGATTAGGCAAAGGCAGTTTTGCTGATGTGTATAGAGCGAAGTGCAAAAGGACAAAGAAAGAAGTTGCAATCAAAATGGTAATATTTGAAGTAGTATTTACATAAATACATGTACTGCATTTCCTGAAATAAAAGCCAGTACGTCTATTTTCTAAGATGGCATTTCAACCTCGAAAAAAAATAAAAAAAATTGGCCTAGAGAGGGATTTGAACTGGGAACCTCATGCACTTGACTTCTGTAACTTTTGGCAGTACTGTATAGTGAGAAAATTTTGTGGCACTAAATTTTTGTAGATTTAGCTTTTTTCAAAATTCAAGAAATTAGAATTCGCGAAAATCAATTTAATACGGTTCAAGATGGCCAAAAAGTAGAAAACTACAAAAATTAAAGCCAAAAAATTGATTTTAGATGGATCCGCGAAAATTTTGGGCCAGGAAAATTTCTCGCTATATGGTATCCACAAGGCTACTGAGTCACTTGAAGGCAAGGTTTTTGCGTTTATTGTTCATTTCTTGAATTCTTTTGCTATCCCGGCGTTTATTCGCATCCAGCTTTTATTTAAGGATGTACCGTATAGCGTTTTAATTTTGCGGATTGATAAAAATCAATTTTTCACGGAAATAACTTGCGGATTTGCAATTTTAGTGCCACGCCTTTAATAGCAATTGAAATTTTAGCGGATCTTTAATTGTGCAGTTTCATGCTAACGGTGAAAATAGCGAAAGTTTAGCTCCTCAAAAATAAAGCGCTATACCGTATGGTACATGTATAGTACATACTTGTATGCAACCATGGTCCTGTCTGTCACTGTAATGTACACTGTCTACATGTACTTATACTTAAAATGACCTGTACATGTAAAATGTACTTGTAACAAAGAAGTTGCTGTATTTATATCTTGTAAT
Organism: Amphimedon queenslandica; assembly: GCF_000090795.2. Lineage (NCBI taxonomy): Eukaryota > Metazoa > Porifera > Demospongiae > Haplosclerida > Niphatidae > Amphimedon > Amphimedon queenslandica. The sequence goes on along the minus strand of NW_003546252.1, from coordinate 218,359 downwards.
GCATATTGTTTTGAAAAACAATGCTCTAGCAACCTTCCTTTTGTTGAATTTTTCTGTTATACTCTAACTTAGCCAAAAGATCCAGCTCTAGCTGCTACTTGTTTATCTCTCATTCTGAATTTGTATACAAATAATCTCAGTAGCTCTCAGCAGTCCAAAAAAGATTTTTGAGAAAGTTCATGTACATGTACTGTAGGTACTGCAGCCAGCAATCTACTGCAGCACAATTCCTCTCAAACACCCATATATGCACATTGATATAATAATATTTGAATATACCTTTTCCCATTTAGTATTATTTGACACAACTCAATTTGTGATGTCACACTATATTTTCATTGAGCTTTTCCTGTTTAATTTACTCTGTTCAACGGACATAAAATATGCCTCCCTAGCCCCTGCTCACTCCAAATTGATTTAATTTTGTACATGTATGTCATAGGTGAAATGCTGTTGTGCACACTATTTAATAATATATTGAATATACTGAACAAAGAGAGGGCTACTCTCAGTGTTTATAGTGTTTGGCTAATCATCTATTCTTTAATATCTTTAGTGGAGCCATTCGCCAATGGTGATTTGTTTTCTGTCTGTTAGTTTCTTGTCTAGACCTGCAAATTGTTGCTGGTCGGTTGGTCATGATAACAAACCTCACTGAAGTCAATGAATGCTAACAGGAATGGGTGAAGATTTTAAATATACAGCGAGTAGAGTTGTTTCAAAAGAGCTGGTTGAAGCAGCTTCAATAAGACCTAGAGTTAGTAATCAACTGAGTATACATAATACTGGAAGAATAACAACTTCAGCAGAGTGCTTTACTTCAATATTGCCCCTTTTTTCAATTAAAAAAGCTACATGTATGCATGGTATTTACTGAGTGCAGCAAAAAATTGTGAGTAATAGCAGCTGTGTATACAACTCGAGCTGTATGCATCTTCTGGTTAATTATAATCATTTCGAGGTTCCTTTGTCCATTACTTGTACTCTGCAGAGGGTAAAATTCAAGGAGATCCGTAATGTATGAGTCATAATTTAGTACATGCATCTCAGGTTTGGTATGCAGATGATCCTGTAACATTAGGTAAAGTTGACCATATTCAACACTTCTGTCATTTCTGATGTTTTCACAAGAAAATTTCATGTTGAATAGGGGCATAAAGAACAACTAAATTCCACTTCCTCTTTCTGTCACTGTTCCCGTGTATTGTGACAATGGTGCCTCCTCCTTGCTCAATACACATGCCTACAAAAGAACATGGTTTTGTTATACGTGAAGGTGCTTTTTGTCATGCTCTTTGCCTTTCCTACAGCTGGATTTATCTTTTCCTTGTGTTTGGGGTTTTTATGTGTCAGTTGAAGTGTGGTGGCTTCCTATCTCTGTGACACAATAAATTAAGGGACTCAGGGTCATAACAGAAGACCTTTCAGAGATGTGTCCTAACATGAAAAACTTTGAACACATTTTTCAAGCATTATTTATCGAAAAATTTTACTACCTGTCTGCTATTATACTGACAATAATGCCACGGCTGACTTTTCTGGAACCAGTCATTAATCTTTTATGACATACATGTACATGTACAGTATATGTACCTGTAATAAATAATCCATTAAAGCCTACAATAGGAGAAATGAAAAAGATAAAAAAATGCTAATATGGCCAAAGGATCTGTAATGTTGAGTTGAGCATGCCTCTTTTACACCACTATCCTCTACCACTGCAGGAGAAATGGGTGCACCAGCCTATACTTTCAATAAACACTTCACGTCTAGACTCTCTAGTCCTATGCTACTGTAATTAAGTCCTACCTCATTCTTTATCATGTGTCTTTGTAGTGTCAGATTGTCCCATGATCCTATCACTATGATCCTTGCCACACTTTCCTCTCATGATTGAGGTCCCTCAGAAGGGAGTGTCAATTGATCTACATGTACTTGTATTTCATGTACATGTACAATGTATAGTATAATTTATTTACTTTTGTACTGTACACTGGCATTCTCATACAAGCATTGTAAATATGTCTTACTTTTTGTATCATGGTTATGTTTTTATATGTATGTAAAAAAGCAAGATGTACATGTACACATACATGTTACGTACATGTAAGTGGTATGAAATGGTTTTCTATTTCTCATTGCAGATTGATAAAAAGTTAATGGTTAAGAAAGGTATGACTGAAAGAGTGAAAAATGAAGTTAAAATACACTCACATCTCAAACACCCATCCATCCTTGAAGTTTGTACATGTATTTGTTGTAATAATGGTATTAGTTTTTTTTAGTTGTATGATTTTTTTGAAGATTCGAACTATGTGTATTTGATTTTGGAATTTTGTCAGAATGGAGAACTTAATCGATACTTAAAACACAGGCAAAAATCTCTGTCTGAAGATGAAGGTATGCTCACTTTTATTGTTACTGAATGTGTATAAAGTTTACTGTTCATGCAATCTTGCTCAACTTTTAAATTATAATTATATTTGAGTAATATAGAGCATTGTAATTGTGTAGTAGGATTTATTGGCTTGAGACATTTTACTTTATTGATAAGTTGCCGTACATGTACATGTATGGAGTTGTTTGAAATTTTATGAGCCTTGAAATTTGTCACTTCACATGACATTATATGGAATGATTTCTGTAATGCTGACACATTACACATTGTGATGTACATGTACTTTAATAATGATATTAGAATTCAGTGCAGTTTCAGATTGTACATGCATTAATTTACATGTCCAAAGAAGCATGTGTTTGTATAGCAACTTTTTTGCAATTTTTGAATGCCATTTCTTAATTGGGACTAAGATTTAGAAAAACAATTGAACTGATTTTGTGAAAAGACATTTGTAGCTGTTTCTAACATGGCAAGTCCCTTGTACATTGTATATCTGTAGCCGGTTTCAGTTGAGTTGCCCAAGCACCACCCCTTATAACTTTTTTATTACTAATGCTAGTAACCTAAAACTTGGTATAGCTGCATAACGGGTTCTTCCAAAAATCTGTACCAATTTTTGAGTCTCTAGGTACTCTGGAAGGTTCTGAATGGGTTCTTCCACTCTAGCTCAAAGAGAGCTGCCATGATGAATCATTACATTCACATGCTACATCACACTCGTGAATATAATTTGCATCTCATAATTTTAAGAAAATTAATGTTTTTTCTTTTATAAAATAAAAGCAGACATACATTGTTGTATAAGGTCCACTGAAGAAGGAGGTATTCAACTAGCTGTCTATACTACTGGGAAACATCTGCTATACCTGTCCATAGCCTTCTTGATCGCCGTTATTCTTCATCACCCTCAACCTACATGTACATTGTTATCTTCCGTATTGGAGGTCTTTTTCAGCTTTATAACAGAAAACTGGTTTAACCAGTGGTAATGAAAGGTAGTAGTATCCAAAGCAAGGATAAAACAGACAATAAAAGGTCTTAGAGGTGAAGAAACGCTCAATGAAAGAGTTGCTTGCACTCTGCCACCATGTTTGTGTGTGGCTAGGAGTGACGTTTTGTGATGCAAACATTGATTTACTTCCTGTGGCAACTCAAATGAAACTGACTATACATACATGTACATATACAGTTACACACATGCACATGTCAATTACATGTAATGTGCATCTACATGAATCTAAAATACTATATGTTGCACATTCACTTCATGTGTCTGCTGTTCTTTTTATTTTAGTGAGGATCATATTAAATCAAGTAGTGAAAGGATTAATATATTTGCACTCATTTAACATTGTTCACAGGGACCTCTCACTCTCTAATATTTTATTAACATCATCAATGGATGCTGTAAGCTGTAGTACTGCAGTCATTTTGACTTACATGTGTTTACTGTTTATGTACATTTGTAGTTATATGTACATGTACATGTAATACATTACTGTACATGTTTTGCTCACTTTCATTTTTGGACTTGCTGTGTAGCCGAGTATTAAGTACTTTGGTTGTCTGTCTGTGATCATGAATTTTAATTAGATTTTTGAAAAAAATTTTTAATTGAAAAGCTACATTGTATAAGTGCTCTAGGCTCATAGATCTTTCTTCATGGGTAAGGTCCAAGCCTTCATTTATGAGCTAAAAATGTTTAAAGAGCAGGGTTAGGGAGAAGCTTGCAAAGTAAGGGAGAAAAATGTGAAAAATAAAGCAATTATGCTGACACTCTTGAGAGAGACAAAACCATTTTCCACTAAAAACTACTTCCTGTTTTATTAACATATGTAGAATTTCAAAGTCTTACTTGGTAGTGACTTATGCTCCAAACTCCATTCTGGCCGTCCGACTTTGTGAAGGGTTGAGGTGGAAATGTGGCAGGCTAGCAATACTAGAGTCTCTCAACTCTTTTAAATATATCTAGGCAGCAGTATTGTGCCATATTACTTGTCATAAACTACTCGTAAGAAGAAAAAACTTGAGCTTCTTCACTCACGTGTTATAGTAAGGCCATTTTGTTGGCAAAAACCATACCTCTATTAATAATTGGCAATTTTATATGCTTGCATTGCTGCTTGCATTTCTTAATGCATAATTTTTTGTTTGCTATTTTTTGCATGATATCTTAGGCAAATAAAATGTATGAAGACAACAGTATCTATAGCATCATAATAGGTGTGACGTGCACATGTACGTGTACATCTTCATTTTACATGTGCGTTGATGAGTGTTTGTCAATGTGAACACATATGTATATTACTAGTGCATTAAAAACAGTGCAAATTCATGAAAAAGATGTTTACATTATATCTCAAATGTTTGAAACAGTTTTTGCATTTGAGAAACATTTCCTTGTGGATGTTTTCATTTTGCAATAAATGATTGAAAAGACTTCGAGGATACACCAATTAAATACCGTATAGCGTCAAATTTTCGTGGTTGAAAATTTTCGTGATTTTCGTGATTGAATGGACAATCACGAAAATATTTTTCACGAAATTTAATTTTGATATAAATGTGGGCGTGTCCCATCACGCCTTTTATTTGTTTCTCGGGCACAGCTAAGAGTCTCTCCTATAAATATGTGATAGCCACGGATACACGAAGGGATTTAATATCGAATAATGCTACCACTCATGTTGCTTCTTCTCCAAGTCCAGCTGCAAGGCTAGCTACTAGCGGCCACATGGATAGGAGTGGTTTTAATCATTACGAAATTTTATTTAAATCACGAAAATTTTTTAACGAAAATTTACTTGAAAGCAAAAATGTATGGAATCACGAAAATTTTCACCCACGAAAATTTGACGCTATACGGTATTCATGTTTGAATGCACTACATATTTTTCATGCTGAGTAAAACAATGTTGTTTTTTGTTCCTTGAAGTGCATGTGTTTCTTTATACATGTATTGATCAGGCCTGGGGTAATAGTAATATGTAATAGTAATTGTAATAGTAACGATTACAGGGCACCAAGTAATAGTAATAGTAATAGTAATAGAATCTTTGGCAACAGGAAGTAATAGTAATAGTAATAGTAATAATGGTCAAAGTAATATGTAATCTCAATATTACATAGCTATTACTTGCAGTGTTACACTAATAAGTAACAATAGGAAAATAGCATGTTAGCCAGGAACTATTGCTCAGTACTGAGACTTTTTATCATAAATATAACAAAGCATTCTTAATTCGAAACTATAAAATGGCTTATATTAACTTCAAAATTAGATTATTTTTATCAGTAACCTATAAAAATCTATGGCGTATTGTAATAGTAATTGTAATAGTAATATACTTTGTTGTAATAGTAATAGTAATAGATTACTTTGAAAAAAGGCTGTAATAGTAATAGTAATATAATAGTTAAAATTTTCAAGTAATAGTAATAGTAATAGATTACATTTAATTGTAATTGACCCCAGGCCTGGTATTGATGCAATTGATATTCACGAGTGTGATGTAGCGTTTATGTAATGGTTCATCTGGTGGCTCCCTTTGAACTTATGTGGAAAAATTCAATCGCAACCTTCCAGAGTACCTAGAGACTCAAAATTTTTACAGGTTTTTGGAAGAACTAGTTTTGTATCTATACCAAGTTTCAAGTTGCTAGGATTAGTAATAAAAATTTTATAAGGGGGATACACCTCAAAATTTTTTTGGCTGAAATCATTTGATGATGAAGAAAGAATCATTGGAACAAGTGTAACAATGTAAAAATATTCCTGTAATTGTTTTCACCACCTTGCATGTAAAGTTGAGAACAGTTAAATACAGCTGAGAAAATATTTTTAAGTATTATTTTATTGGTACATGTGTACAGAGTAAAGCATACAATGTATGCTTACATTAGCCATATTACCTTTTTTGCAAACTAATACTTTGTTTACTGTAATTTACGTGTACTGTAGTTAGAAAGCTATTTATGAGGTGTATACGGTCCAATTCATTAAAATTGTTTTCTTGCACCCATATTTTAGCAACATAGCCTTAAATTTGCTAATATTTCAACACTAACTCTTGTTTTGTTCCCCCATCTACATGATATGTACGTCATTGCTTGACCATGGCCATACGTCTACATGTACATGTAAAATGTAATATGATTTCTTTTCTGAATGACTACAGACTACATGTACATGTATATGTACATTTATGTTTTGTCTGATATGCACATTTTGTAAATTCACTGATAGGTGCATTTCATGCAGGTGCATGTAATAGTACATGTACATGTATATGTACATGTATGTGTTTCTGTGACTGTGTAAAAACAAAACCTTATTTGTAGAAAATTGCTGATTTTGGACTGTCAGTGACACTTGACTTGCCAGGTGATAAGCATCATACACTCTGTGGTACTCCTAACTACATAGCACCGTATGTGATATGCTGCTATGAAGGATGCTTCTTAATTTTTATATTTTGTAGAGAGGTAGCAAAGAGAGAAGCTCATGGGCTTGAGTCAGATATTTGGTCATTGGGCTGTATGGTGTATACAATGTTAGTGGGAACTCCCCCTTTTGATGTAAGATTTTTATGTGTGATGTGATAATTATGGTTGTGGTCCTTATAGATACCTATAGTGCTTTATTTTGACTATTTTGTTGTAAAATTGTAATTGGCAGTTTTTAGTTTGGTGATTTTTTGTGTACACGTGCATTACTAAGCATGCGCATTAATGATTGGCGATTTTAATATTGGCAATTCTGCCTGCAAACCACCAATCGCCAAAATAAAACTCCACCAAATTAACGTGCTATACGGTGTTTAATGTCCATGTACTTTTGCATGTGCTGAACATGCACAAGTACATGTATGTGTCTTTTGTGAGGCCTTTGTTCTATGAAGCTATTGTATTACTTGTATATTTTGATTTTTTTTAGACAGATGATGTGCAGTCTACCTTGGATAATGTTGTGAATGGAGATTTTGACATTCCACAGTAAGTTATGGTATTAAATTTTAATTTTTGCATTGAATCTTACAACAAGATGTAGAATATGCATACTACAGACAGGTACAATGTGCATATTCATTGCAAAATATTGCATTCTGGAATAAATTTTAAGAATAAATTATTGGATGTCAGTTGTCAATGGTGGCAATTAAGAAATGCCAGAAAAAGTCTTTTTTTCTATAGGATTTTTTTCAGGGATTTTAATAGGGAGACTTGATGAAAATTGATAGTTACACATACATGTACATTACACATTTTTTCTTGGTTTTTTGCCTAATTGCACTAATCAACCAAAAGCTTAGTACTGCTACAGTGTATTATACACCTCATTGCTACTTACATATAAATTTAATTTTTGTATTGAACAACAGCATTATAGCAAGTATGAATGCTTTTATTTAATTTCCTGTTTGTCCTAAAAACTGGGTACAAATAAATGCTGGGGTCACTATAAAATTGAACTACATGTATAACAGTTCAGATCTAGGCTACATGTATACATTAATTTACCTGGCTGCATTGTGTTAAAAATGTTTTTCTGTGTTACAAGTACATGTAGGTCACGGGTCCAATCCTTATAGTCCACATAAATTTTATTTCATTTTTTTGAGTTTTGAAAGTCAATTTAAGGCGCTCTATGTCAATTTGTTTTACATGTATACATGTAAAAGGGACGTTTGATTCTAATACAGTTTTTGTTTATACTAATACAATTGAAGTGAATTAGTGTAAAATGGGCTGTACCCAGACTATTTTATTGGGTGGGGAACTTGAAAATTACCCTTTGCCCTTGTATGGTTCCTGGTTCCAGAAAACTGCTGGGCATTCTTGACAGCAATCTTTTTTGCCTTTGTATGGTTCCTGGTTCCAGAAAACTGCTGAGCATTCTTGACAGCAATCTTTTTTGCCCTTGTATGGTTCCTGGTTCCAGAAAACTGCTGGGCATTCTTGACAGCAATCTTTTAACTACTAGCCTCCATTTAATGTTTTTAGGCTTTGATAAATGTTATCAAGAAGGTAGCAAGAGGAAAAAGTTGTATTCCCTAGTAGTACAACTAGTTATCAAGAAGGTAGCAAGAGGAAAAAGTTGTATTCCCTAGTAGTACAACTTCATGTCCAACTTAGTTGCATATTTATTGTGTGGGTAGGATATAATTTTCTCATCCCAATTAGGTACATTACTACAAATTGCACTTCATTAAATTTACACGTATATGTAAGTACATGTAAACATTGTGAGATGGGATTCAAGTACTGTATGAGTAATGTAGTCAATAGTGTGCATGGAATGATGCCCACTTTTTTGAAAGAGTGAGGTCAAGAAGTGGATGAGGGTTGAATAAGATGCGGTATACCTTGAAATTTTCATGTGTCAATATTTTCGTGGTTTGCTCCTAGTGGGGCAATTCGTGGTTTAATTTTCAAGGTTGACAGTTTACATAGCCTGTAAGGTAATGGCACTTCAATGATTTCTTGGGTTTAAATTTCGTGGGTGAAAACCATGAAATTTACATTCCACGAAAATTTCAAGCTATATGGTGATTTACAACCTCACACTCCACTATATAACTTGTGGCGATGTCTTTAATACACCCACACACTATAGTACAAGTATAATGCTGTCCCAGTTATATTAAAATACTTTAATTTCTATCTATCTTATACATGCATGTACATGTCATATTGATTATTGTAGGTATCTCTCTGCTGAGGCTCAAGATTTAATAATATCACTTTTGAAAAAAGTAAAAGTTTATGCTATGATTCTATACACTAAAGTTGATCATACAAATACATGTACATCTACATGTACATTTTATTTATTGTGCACTACCTATATATTTATGCTATTTTGTGTTGTGAAATGTACATGTACATGTGCATTCATGCATGTACAATGTCAGATGGAACATTTAGGTCACTGTTTAACTTTAATTTGCTCATGTAGTCTCATTTTAAAGTTCTATTGTGGCATTTATGATTTTTTCGACAGCATTTAGATGAGAGACAAACGAAAATTAAACTCTTACAATCAGTTGTAACCTCGATAGCAAAAAGAATTTACATGTACTTCTTGTTTTAGTTGTTGATTGTAGTTCCTTTAGAGAACTAGTACTTGTATATTGAGCTTTTGAATTTAGTAAACAAGTGAGGTGATAAATACTAGAGATGTATCAAGCCCTTTTGGGCTTAAACCCAGATTGTGAAGTACTTAAAAGTGGTTTAAAACCTTTTAGATAAGAAAGAGCTTGGGCTTGTATTTATTGACAAGTTGTATATTCCTGAGCTTAGGCTTGAAGCCTTAAAACGCAGGTACATGTATTTTTCTCATCTGTAGTGATGTCCTTGTTATCAGTAGTTATTACACAACAATAGATGGACAATTAAAATAGTTCATGCCCCATTTAGTGAGCACATTACTAAAATTGAGAATGGAAGCAAGCATGGAAGCAAAGCTACCTGCAATTTACGTTTGTTAATGATTTAAGTGAAAGGCTTGTAAAGGAACTAAATACATGTACATTTGATAAAAAGCTTGAGCTTGTTATTAAGCCCAAGAGAAATTGTTATAATTAGGCTTAAGCTTGTATATGTAATTGCCTGTTTAATGGATGGCTTGGGCTTGTGCTTAAGCTCTTTGATAGTGTAATTAAATACATGGCTAACTATGCAGTGCACGTTCCAGCAACGTGTTGTGATGCATGTACATTTGACATGCATGTAATGCAAAAGGGTTATATGTGATAGACCTTGTACATGTTCATGTGCATTAGCGTTGCCGCATATACAACGTAGCATGTTTTCATTGAAGAAAGAAATTATGATTCACTTCTCAAAGCAACTCCATAGTATTTCGACATGCATGTACAGTACTTTGCATTTGCTGGTGACCTAAAACTTTTTCGTGCTGCAAATGATGAATGTTCCATTTTCTTGTTTAATCACTTTCTTTTTACTTTTAACTTTCTAGCATCCTTCAAAGCGACTGACTTTGCAGCAAGTTCTATATCATTCCTTTACTAAAGGGGTACAACAAGAAAACGTGTTACAGAAAAGAACCTTATCTCTTACTACACCTGTGATTGCAACCTATCGGGGTGACTGCCAGTTTCATGGTAGTCGTGTATTAAAGAATATTCAACTTGAAGCACCTGCTTCAGTTGATAGTGGAAATGTTACTTTAGCAACTAATTACTCTGGTCCCACTAGTCGCTATAGCACAAGACGTGGTCCTGTAAAAGCAACATTTTTTCCTTCATCTGGCTCTCATTTGCAGGAAGACCAGTCTCGTAAAGCAACTAGTGGATTACATCATAGGAGAGCTCATAGTCTGGAGGATGTGTGTAGAGGCAATGATGAGATTATGAAGCTTAGTAACTGTTTTTCTGGAGAACAGAGTGTTTCATTTTCATTAAAGGACAATGATGTTCCTTCGTCTTCTGTTTATTCTCAAAGAGATCCTGTTACATGTATATCTAGAAATAGCTCTTTAGACAGCTCAGTTAGTGAAAGGAGAACTACTGCTAACTCAACCATGGTTAGTAAATGTATCTAGAGTTAGTGACAATGTGAATTGTAATTTAACACACATGTATGTACATGTGGGTTTTGTTGTACATATACATGTACATGTAAGTAAAATTAGATTTCTTTCTGCCTTGTTTTTGCCTGTTTTCTGCCATTTCTACATGAACGTATGTGTATATCAGATAATTTGCATAGCCAGTGCTACCATTTATGCTCTTGTTGTGTATGTTAGTGTAAAATTACAAATGTTTAATTCAACATTCACATGTACATATACAATGTACATGTACATGTAAGTGTATTTTGTGTTGTAAAATTAATTATGTTCCAAAAAAGTGTCTTATGACATACATTGTACATTTCACATATGTAACTTATACGTGTTCATGTACATGTATGTCTATATACATGTATGCATATTTACATGCATGTACATGTACATGTACTTGTACATGTAGATTATAAAATTTTATTTAAAATTTTTGTGGTTTTTGTATTATTTATGAGACAATTGTAATCGGCATGCCTAACCAGGCAATATGTACTCATGCATGATTGTGCAGAGCATATCACTCATCCTCAGTGAGAAGTTGAAAGGAAATTTATTTCTCTTCGATGATTGAGGTGAAAAGCCTAGCTAGTAACTTAATTAGAAGTTACCACCTTTGCTAGTTCTGTCATTCCACTATGATTCAATACTCTATAAAGAACATTTTATGCATGTACAGCACATTCTTTAATGAGCTGGAGAGGTTTCTGGACAATAAATCAGTATTATTTTGCTATAAGTAGGCAAGTAGTTCATGTACATGTGTGTAGCCATTTTTTCGCAATGGCAGTACCACATCCACATCAATCAAAATATTTACGACGTTTTATGATGTCATAGTTTAGATAAGCACATGTGGTCGAGTGCCCAAACTAATAATTCTTCTTTGAAAATGCTAATAGAGTGAGATCTTCTGATAATGATGGCCTTTATCAAGACTAGTTGACTCCAGGAGCTATTGTACTGCTTATCAGGAAGAACAGGACTGTTTCAAGAGTTAAACAACACAGCCAAAATAGTGGCCATATCTCTATGAATATCATTATGAAACGTCATTAGTGACGTAACTACATTTTTCAAATTCCAATGCAGCTGCTTCCACTTCCGGTCCATTCTCAGTTGGGACATAGTATAGCTTCCTGAGCATGTGAGCACTCACTGTGGCAGCCATGTGACTAGGCGAGACCATTGAACTGTATACTTGTAGGTGCATGTACATGTAATGCAGTGACCAAAAATACCTATATGTGTACCTACAACTAAGTGTTCCTACTGTGTGCTGTTTTAAGTTTTTAAGTATTGTTCTACTGCTATATCTGTATACTTGATGCTGAAGTTACATGGAAAATTTTTTTGTGTAGACTTGTACCAGAGTGCCTGCTTTTACAACTAGTCGTCTTCATCCTATTAGCCAACAGACACGATCTGCTTCAGTTAACATTACTGATGATGGTGCTGTTACTATTCAACAAATCAAAAGTAAAGAAATATTTAAAGTTTCATCAGATGGACAGACAGTGAGTATACAGTTTATGTGTACACTACATGTTAAAGTGAATAGATGTATGTACATATAATCATGATGGACTTTATTTGATTGTTAATTTATTGTATGCTGGAGCTATCATTGCTGCATGAACATCTCATTTTAATTTTTTGTTTGACTTAAGGCATGTGCAGTAGTACTTTGGTGTTTCTAAGTCTATATAACCTATACGTGGAAATTTCCAAGGGAATAAATTTTTGCAAATGATGAATTTGCAGGTTTTGCAAGGCCGCAATTTGTTTACCATTTTGTAATAATTTGGAGAATGAAAATTAATTATTATAATTTGGAGTGTTAAAATTAATTAATTACCATTCACAATTGCAGGAATAATGTAATAAATTTTAATTATACACACACCCATTTGCTAAGATGAATTTATGCTTGTTTTAATTTGTGAGTGACCTCTTGTTTCGTGAAATTTGTGAAAATTTATCCCCTTGAAAATTTCCACATATGGGGTATTTCTTTTTCTGAAGAACCAAGTTTATCTGTATAGTACAGCTGTAGTAGTTGCTTATGTTTTAGTATTTGAATTAAATATACATGCATGTATACAGCTCTTTGATTGAATTCATAGATTGATATAAGCACAGTGGATGAAAGTTCAAATTCTGTTTCCTACTGTTATGAAGAACTACCTAAAAAGTATTGGAAGAAATATAAGTTTGCTGCACAGTTTGTGAACCTTGTGAAATCAAAAACTCCAAAGGTACATGTATGTGTACATTTATTCTTTTGTACATGTATATGTCTAGTACCATAGGTCAAGTTACATGTTTTTTTTGTGACTGCTTTTATTTGCAATTTTATGCTGAGCCCAGCAAATACCATATTATACTCTGAGGTGATTTGAATAAAAAAGGTGCCGTATTGAAGCAAGGCACCCAGTTGCTGTGCTCTTGAGTTGTTGTACTTGGTAATACGTATCCTTGAAATTGTCATAACTGATGGAAAACAAGTTGCTATTGGTGGGTTTGCTACTGAGCTTGGCTCTACTGAAGCTGCTAAGGAATTTTTGGTTAGTGGACTGTAAAGGCCAATTTACACGGCAAAATGAAATAAGGTAAAGGGCAATGTACAAGGGGCAAATTAACGTATATACGTTACAACAGGAAGTGCTCTATAAACCAATGACCACCGTTTAAGTGAGGTAAGGATAGAAATCAGAGGAGGTTGATCATGCGTCATGTGATAATGTCACTTCCTCTACCTACTCTCTCTTCATAAAAATGGAGTATTCTTCCTCTTTTTACTTAAGCAGCAGTTATCTCACTAATAATACCTGCAATTGACTCAAAAACGTCAGAGTATCCAGATAAAAGACTAATAAACATGATATAATTTTCTGATTGTAATGCAGTACAATATTCTTAAGTTGTAACTGGTTTCAGACTTCTTCACCTATCACATTTTATGGACAACTACAAGTCTGCATACACTTTACAAACAAAGAGTAAGGATAAGAATAAGATCTGCCCTTTATTTAAAAATGCAATATCTTTGCCTTTTCCAGAAAAGTGTGGTTTAGTTATTTGAGACAGAGGACAAGCTTTTGCTATAGTCGGTTTCAGTTGAGAAGAAACGACCACCACCCCTTATAACTTTTTTGTCACTAATGCTAGCAAGTTGAAATTTGGCATAGCTGCATAATGGGTTCTTCCGAAAATCCTTACCAATTTTTGAGTTTCTAGGTACTCTGGAAGGTTCTAAACGGGTTCTTCCACTTGAGATGAAAGGAGCCGCCATGACGAATTGTGTACGTCACTCCGATGAATATCATTTGCATCTCATTGCATTTAGTCAAAAATAATGTTTTTCATTTTTAAAATGAAACAAAACATATCAAGCTCTCTAGACCTACTAATATGTAACTAGGAGCTTTCTCTTGAGAATAATTCTTGCTATATCACTCCACAGCCTCCTTAATCTTAGTTGTTCGTCATTGCCAGTACACTCGTTGATTCAGCTGTATTTTGAGCTTTATACCAGCTAAAAACAGGCACCAAAAACAAGAAAAAGATAGATGGAGGTTGCAGCAACCACTGTAGAGGTACAATAGATAGTAAAGTAAGTTAAAGGAGAAGAAATGCTCGAAGAATGACAGAGCTTGCAGATTGCAGCCATGTTTGGGCGGAGCTACACGTGACGTTTTAATGACGAAAATATTGATTTACTTCTGTTTCTTCTCAACTGAAGCCGACTATACCTGCAGTTGACTGAACAGAAGTTATCATGTTTATTAGTCTTTTATCTGGATGCACTGAGGTTTTTGAGTCAATTGCAGGTAATTTTAGTGAGATAACAGCTGCTTAAGTAAAAAGAGGGAGAATACTCCTTTTTTATGAAGGGACAGTAGGTAGAGAAAGTGACATCATCCATGACGCATGACCAACCTCCTCTGGATAGAAATTAATCTATCCTTACCTTACGTAAACGGTGGTCATTGCATGGTTTATAGAGCACTTCCTGTTGTAACCTATATGTTAATTTGCCCATGTGCATTGCCCTTAAACAAGAAGGTGCACCATAAAACCATTCATGCAACGTCATGAAATCACTTTCGTTGATCACAGTATAAAAGGAGGTGCCCTGGCCATAACATGGCGGCCAGATTTAATGAAATTTGAAAATAACAAATTGGCTCCCGCACTGGCACTGTTCTTATCATGGCTAAATCACTAGCAAAATGCATTATAAAGACATTAAAATTAGCAAAGGTGAGAGAGTTAACCTACAAGCACACCTATAAAGCACAGCAAGGAGAGAAATGATGTAATTGACTTGAAGTAATAATTTTACATTATTATCAAATATTATCTTGTATATTCTGAAAAATCTGTCAACAGCCTAAGAAACACGGTCAATGATGCTGTCAGGCAGGTAATAAGTGATAGTGGCAAGGGAATAGCCCTCACTACTACACAGAAAACCAGCCCAAGAACCGCCACCACTGGGACCAGACAGCCCTGCCGACTACCGTATATCAGCCACCATCATCAAGTAGAAGTGGTTCCAGCAAAAGACTCCAACATGGTCCTCATTCAGATCCTAGTACTGGTAGCAGTTGTAACATTCAACGATCTACTGGAAGAAGTAAATACAAAAAATATTATTCTCAATTTTTAAAAATATAAACAATATAGGGTTGAATAGATAAGGGGATGGTGAGGAGCCTCCTCTATCTGTGTACCTCTTCCCAACTGTACCCAGTGATGCCGACAAAAATATGGCAGTACTGTGATGGTAATATACGAGCACAAGAAAAATGCTAGTATATGAGCCTAAAAATATTAATGCCAGCATATGATTACTTTACATTACAAATAATACTTCTGTATCTAGTGCCTAATAAACTTGAGTTACTATTACAGGACTCACAACTGGCATTGAATCGAAATTCAGCACAAATCACGTGACGATCTAAAATTATGAATAGTTTTGACGATGTTGATAATAATAGTAATAATAATAATAATACTAACAAAGAATACCTGTCTGTAACTGATCATCCTTCGGCCGGTCAACCATACCACACTAACATTAACGTATGTTTCCCAATAGCTGATCCTATATCTATGCACAAAATGGCTGCTCTTCGTCCCCATCACCCATACCTTATTTATATATAATCACTAATTTAAACACATTATAACTACCTGAAGTATTGAGCATAGCAGAAGAACTATTAGTATCATGTGACAGAGCCTCAGAATGATTCACTTTTTAAACTAAATCGGCGAGTAAATGAGACCGCAGTTCCAGTGTCTTCTTTTAGTGGCTAAAGACCCCTTAACTCGATCAAGCCTAACTAGAACTGGTCATTGTCTTCTTTGAGAGTAAAATGGAAGTCCATTTGGTACCAAAACCCCTTTCTTCCTGCGTTTTTCCTTGAAGAAGCAACACCATCTAGTGCCGACATTTTTACACATGAATAAAACGGAAACCACCATGCCCAGGGCCCCACCTTTTATACCGCACCTTCTCGTTTAAGGCTATACGTGAGACAGGAAGTGCTGTATAAACCCAGGGCTATTGACAGGGTTTTAGGGGCCTTGGTACAAAGCACAGGGGAAGTGTACAAGTGGTGCGCGAAGTGCGCAGGAAAAAAACTCACATATTAATTAGGGGCGTGGCTTCCGGTAGTTATTAACTAAACCTGGTTTATTAATTAGCTTTAGATCGTCTGCATGTTTTTAGTCAAAAAGAACTCTCATGGCTTTAATGCTTGCAAAATGTCTAATTACATCTAATTCACTGTCGTGGCAAGGTCATTTTCAATGCTTAGTAATAGTAGAGGTACACAAGTTCTGCAAACGGTCTTGAGTGTCTTGAGCCATAATTGACGAGTTTATTAATTTATTATTATTAGTTAAAACATAACTATTATTAAAGTTAAAGTTATTATTAATAAAATGGACCCTGTCAGACAAGGACAAAAACTTATAAAAATGAAGAAATCACTCAACAGACTCCAGTATATTCAGTTTCCTTTCTTGTAGATGTTCATAAGTAGCTAACAAACTACTTTTGTACAGGATATGGGGGCCCTGCCCTCTGCTAATTTTTAGGGGGCCCTGGTTTTTTGTGCCTGCTACCCCCCCAGTCAACGGCCCTGTATAAACCAATGGCCACCATTTACATAATGTAAGAGTTGAACTTATCTCTACTCTTAAGTTTGGCCATTGATTTATATACATGTAGTACTTCCTGTCTTAACGTCTTAATGTATGGCCTTACCTTAATTTTGCAGTGTGAATCAGCCTTAAGGAGGATTAAGTGAAACCTGGGCAATTAGTACAGTGTTACATGTATATAGGCGGTAGCATATACACTATTCATATACCTGTACATATAAGTTTTGAGGTTGATTGTTCAGAATAACTGTCGTTTTGATGATTTTCAGACACTTATAACTCTTTTCCCTTACTTTATATGGTCTTATAACAGTTAATGGTTTACAATGTACGTGTATATGAGCACTCCTTGACTGAGCAGTTCTTCTGGTACCTACATGTACCTTCAGTGGCGGTGCCAGGTTAATGAAACAGGGGGCACTGTAGACAGGAAAGGGCACTATTATGTAGAGAAGAGTCAGTCAAAAATGGCTTGGGAGGCATTTACATTAAAATACTAGTGCTTTAATTAGATTTTTGCCAACAGGGTGGGCCTGTGTCCTCCAGGCCCCCTTAATACCACCAGTGCCTACCTTTAAAGTGGACTTTAATGTAGTGAAAGCATTTGAGAATAATAGGCCGAATTTCTTCTTATATCGTCTTATGTTGCTTCATTAAACTTTTAAACCTGGGAAGCTTAAGTTGGCTTTTACATTATTCCTTTACCCTTGGGTCAAGGACCTCAAAGACAGTTTCAAAAAGAAGCAAGGACCGAAAACAAAAATGATGACAAAATCCTGCTGTAGAGTTCAGTAGAGGTGGGGGATACAATACCAAAGTACTATACTTGGCTTTCGATGCCAAATATATGATACCAAATATGGGAATTGAGTAGAATTGTGATCACGTCCAACCCCACCTACATGTACTTTGACGTCATAATGATGGCCATACCCTTTTTATTATTACGAAGTGTGGCTCATTTCTTTAAATTTTGTTAAATAACTAACTGTAACTTATTTGTGCATGTGTAGTGACACTCAATACCATTGATACTGATACTTAGACTACTTGGTATCATTATTAATCAAAAATATCTGTATTGCTCACCTCTAGAATGCAGCCACTGCACTTGATTGATATACATCTTCAGGCTGTTTGGGAAATAAGGCTAATGTGAGAATGTAATGGACTCCTCTATTCAGTCAACCATCAAATACTTGACCAGACTTGTCGGGCAGCAGTCTAGAAAACTTTTTCTTGAGAGCCTTCATTGAAAGATGCATGTACTTCTTCAGGGATTTTGTGGAATTTGGCTTCAGGCAAGCATTTTATTTGGCTTCTCAATAAAATCAAGCATAAGATTGTGTATACATGTATATGTACTGTAAGTTCAAGGCCGTATTCAATAAATTACAAATAAATAGGTGATTTCTTCCACTACCGACTCGGATCTTGCTCCTGATTTGCTCTGCAAGTTCTTATGATTTGTGTAAACACAGCTAATGAAATTGCTATAACCTGTCTTTGCCACCTTGTTTTTTATGTGACCACAGACGCACTGGTAACTTTCAGACACGTCTGTTGACACAAAATAATGTTTTAATGCCATCTCTTTGTTGCAATTGCAACAATTTTGTTGCAGTTTTAGTCAATTCTTCTACTGTCTCACTTATTCTGAGCCTTGCTGAAGTACTGTATTATGTGGTTAATAATGTGATAAAAATAATGTCATTTATTGTATTGTCATTAATCTATTTCCAATTGCCTATAAGAGTATTACTCCTTCCATAAAGGTGCTCTATGCCTTCAGCATCTCATTCATGATCACTTGACAATAAAAAGGTTGTCCTTATTTTTGATCTTTTGAAGCACTGAGCATCTAGTAATTAATATTATTAATGAGCTGCCATGTTGTAGGATTGGTGTACAGAGATGAATGGGTTTATGCAAGCTCTGACTAACACAAAAAGTAAATTTCGTTGTGGCTTGCTTAATTTACTTGAAAAAAGTAAAGACAGAAGTGCATTTGGCCGATTTCTTTTTGTGCATCTAATCTTCATGCAACTTGGTGGTTCGTTAATGAGATTAAGTGTAAAATGCTCAAGTTCAGAAAAAGTCTATGGTCTATATTACTCATGTTTAGTATACCTTAAGGAGACAGTTATTAGCGCGTACTTATTTTAGCGATTTTCATGGTACTGACATTTGGCTGGTACTTACATGTAATTTAGCGTTTTTGATCATTTGGTATGCATACCGGTAACTAGTAAAGAGTGTAAAACACTTGGGGTGAGCCTAAACAAGCTATAGTATAGATTATGTGCTGTGGTCTACATGTATGAGCAAGCAAGGCAATTGCACAAGTTTAAATGCAGTAGATTTTGTTGCAGGCTCAAATTGCTTCAAGCTTGATCACTGACTCTGCTCCAAAAATGTAAATTTATCTTGCTTACAATTAAAAGCAGTGACTGAACAAAGAAGATTGTCATCTGCTGTGTCTAAGTCTTTTGGACAGCAGTTCAGTTTTATCTTGCTGACTGTTTGCTGTAAATAAGCTCAGAGTTGCTGACAGCCGCCATTTTATTTATTGTGACCACGCCCGCTTTCAATGAAGTTATCAAAGTTAGCACGGACTTAAGTTAACGATTTTTTAAAAATCGCTAAAATTCGCTAAATTAAATACCCGCAAACAATTGTCTCCTTAAGGTATACATATATTTTCACTTTTATTAGACTTGTATAATAGCAAAGCTTTGCAAATGTAACTTGATCTGTGATATTTAGCCATTCAACTTCTTGTGCATGTAGGTAACAATGTATACTGAGTTTGCGAAGTGTTTATTAATGGAAAACGAAGAATTTGAAATGGTAATGTATAATGGTACGTGAGTTATTTTAAAGATTACATGTAACTGTGGACATGCTTATATGTGTATAAAATATGTGATGTTTACATTTAAATGCCAGTCACTGATATCTTGCATTTATGCTATAGAGATTATTTACCTTTGTATACAGTTACGAGCTTTCTCATGTTAAACCTTAATCAATTGCATTGGTTGTTTTTACTTAGACATTGTTTGCATGTACGTTAGAGCTACAGTAGAAGACAATAAAAACTTCGCGTTCCGTTTACGTTGAACGGCCGTTGGGCGTTTCAACGCTATATAAAAAACGTTTACTTCCGTTTACGGTCCATTTTTCCATGGAGCACGTTTTTACGTTGGCTCAACGTTTTGTCCTTGCCTCCTTGGTTTTCTCGAGTTTTCTTTACCCCATAGATACTACTATGCTCGTTCTTGACTGCCGCTCTGGAGATACTACTGTCATATCAGTTCAGTGTGGACCTCAACTCAAGGAGACGCTGTGTGAAGTCGAGGTGTGAAGTACTCGTGTCGTTGAAGGACGGGCCACCAGGCCGGTGTAGTGTCAATTTATTGTGTGATAAGCATTAGTTATCAGTATTATTATTATTTCTATCATTATTCTACTCTTACTTTCAAAAACTTGTATTATATATTATATTTTATAAAAGATTCAAGCGTCATGCATTTTGATCTTGGTACTAGCAGGTCTATAATTACATGATTTTATTTTATAAAATGATAATAATATAATAGCTGCTTCTTTGCTTGACAGAGCACTTTTTCTTGTGACTACTTCTTGTCGTCCTATTTAATCATACAACATGAGATAAGGTGGGTGAATTATATAAAATGCATGTCGCTACGTTTACAACTTACCTGTCTCGTTTTATCATCAACCAT
The DNA here is from genome assembly GCF_000090795.2 of Amphimedon queenslandica. Taxonomy (NCBI): domain Eukaryota; kingdom Metazoa; phylum Porifera; class Demospongiae; order Haplosclerida; family Niphatidae; genus Amphimedon; species Amphimedon queenslandica. Next base: position 197,439 of record NW_003546252.1, on the reverse strand, counting down.
GGCTCATAGTCGTTTTGTAAGTGTATCTAAGAAAGCCTGACTCCTGAAGAAACTGTCAGAAAAGAGAAAAGTCGAGCAACGCTTGGAGCGTTGTTCATGATAATGAAAACGGTAGTGCCCAGACCCAACGGACCATGAACGGAACAACCACAATAAAAACGGAAACGGCGCTACCGTTTAATCGCCGTTCAACGTAAACAGAACGCGAAGTTTTTATTGTCTTCTACTGTATATATCAGTTATTGCTTCTTCTTTACATTCATTCTGCATGTACCTTTGTTAGCTTTATGTACTCATTTACAGTACCTAACATCAAGTGGCTTCAAATTCACCTCATATATAATAAGAGCTCAACCTGCTTTTTTATTATTTAGGAGCAGTGAAGATTATAAATATGTATTTGTTATTGCTGTGTGTGTGTGATGTGCCATTTTTGTTGGAATTTAACTTATTTTAAGCAATATCATGTTTTCTGCACAAATTGTGTAAAATATTACATATACTTCAGTTCTTGAGATACCTGCATTATACTAATATTTTATAGTTGTGTAGGTATATGTATCTTGAAAACTACTTGAATAATAGAGTGAATGATAATGAATGAAATAGGTTGAGAGAATGAAGGAGAATGAAGATAATATGTAATGTTTTCTGAGTTTGATAATGTATGTGATGCATAGACATAAAAAAATTATAGTATGAAATGATAGTGAAGAATAGATATGAAATTGAATAGATTTATATGAAGGAAATGAGAATAAATTAAAGTCTAGGATTAGTAATTGTGCAAATTTGTGAATCTGTTAATTACATGTACCAAGGCCCTTATTGTCAACACTTGAAATTTAGACGATTGTTAGGTATGTACATGCACTACATGTTAGTACATTTACATATATGTCTATTGTAGTCTTTTTTATTTATAGGGAATAAATATCATTTAGGTGGAAAAGCAACATTAAGGTGTACCATTTTGCAGGATGATAAATTAACTTCGTCTCTATCTTTCGAAACAGTTCAAAATATACCAGATGAATATCAAGATATTTATGCTTCTGGTATGAAGGTAAAGAAGCCTTGTAGATGTACATGTCTATGCAGTTTACAAATCTTTAGTGTATGAATAGGTGTAAAGATGTGGAAACTGCTATTAGGTCAATTGAAGAGTCAGATGAAACTTTATTACCTATAATTATCAAAAAGTATGAAGTAAAAGTAATTGTATTATGCATGTACATGTAAGTAGTGCAGGTGCTCTAACAGTTTATTTCTTAATTTTTGAATCCAAGTGGATTGTACATATGCATCAGTAGCGGATTTAAATACATGTACAGGTATGTACCGTATAACCAAAAAATTTGGAGGGAATTAAATTTGGTAAATTGGTGTTATGATAGCATTTCGCTAAAACAATCTGTCATTTTCAGCAATTATGTGTATGCTCAGTGGGGCCACAAATTTGCCTAATTAAAATCACCCAAAATTAGCAATTCATCAAATTTTAGTCCATCCAATATTTCTCACTGTACCGTATTTATGCGTACATGACATGTACAGTTTGTACATGTTTCTACTTATGCATGTCCATCTACCATAATGCACCTTTTTGCACACAAATTTTTGTTATGTAGATTCAAAATTTTAGTATACCAAAATTTTTATAGCACAAAAATTTAGTCTGCTACAGCAAATTTTTGAGATATTAGCTTTTTTACTTTGCTTTTTCTTGGCATTACTGATGTGTGAAGATAGAAACAGAGACCAATTTACGAATATTAAATAAAATCATTAAATTGGCTACTTTTGTGAGTACTGCAAACTCCACTGGACACCTGAACATAATTAAGAATGTGTCTGTTGACTATATTAAGTCATACATGTTTTTAATGATCGTGGGCATAAAATTGTATAATTATTATGTTGATATAAAATGCACAAAAGATGTTTGTATGAGATTTTATACAGTACAAGCCAATAAAAACTTCGCGTTCCGTTTACGTTGAACGGCCGTTGGGCGTTTCAACGCTATATAAAAAACGTTTACTTCCGTTTATGGTCCATTTTTCCACCGAGCACGTTTTTACGTTGGCTCAACGTTTTGTCCTTGCCTCCTTGGTTTTCTCGAGTTTTCTTTACTCCACAGATACGACTATGCTCGTTCTTGACTGCCGCTCTGGAGATACTACTGTCATATCAGTTCAGTGTGGACCTCAACTCAAAGAGACGCTGTGTTAAGTCGAGGTGTGAAGTACTCGTGTCGTTGGAGGACGGGCCACCAGGCTCGGTGTAGTCTCCATTTATTGTGTGATAAGCATTAGTTATCAGTATTATTACTATATTTCTATCATTATTCTACTCTTACTTTCAAAAACTTGTATTATATATATATTTTTTATTTTATAAAAGATTCAAGCGTCATGCATTTTGATCTTGGTACTAGCAGGTCTATAATTACATGATTTTATTTTATAAATGATAATAATATAATAGCTGCTTCTTTGCTTGACAGAGCACTCTTTCTTGTGACTACTTCTTGTTGTCCTATTGAATCATACAACATGAGAATAAGGTGGGTGAATTATATAAAATGCATGTCGCTACGTTTATGACTTACCTGTCTGGTTTTATCATCAACCATGGCTCATTGTCGTTTTGTAAGTGTATCTAAGAAAGCCTGACTCCTGAAGAAACTGTCAGAAAAGAGAAAAGTCGAGCAACGCTTGGAGCGTTGTTCATGAAAATAAAAACGGTAGTGCCCAGACCCAACGGACCATGAACGGAACAACCACAATAAAAACGGAAACGGCGCTACTGTTTAATCGCCGTTCAACGTAAACGGAACGCGAAGTTTTTATTGTCTTCTACTGTAAATATAAAATGCACATGTATAATGCATTTACTTTAGTTTTATAAAATCGTATATAAACATCTGGTAGGCATTATTGACCTTATGTTTTGTATGTTGTTGTGTTTTATATTATGTGTTTTGTTTTGCTAATCTGCATGTATACTAATGCATGCTAATAATCTACATAATATATACTACATATACATGTATATAAAAATTTATTATAATAGACGGCCAGTTAAGTGTGTACCTCTGTTTTCCTCCAATAACACGAGTAGAAAACCTCAATTGTCTGCTCCATCGATTTTACAATCATCTTTTAAGGTAAAGTGAATGTCCTTGTATGCAGTACATGTATAGTTAAATTCTTTAAACTTAACGTTGCTTATTAAACAGCTGTTTCCAATAAAAGCAGTCCCTTTTGTGACACATTAAAAATGTTATATACATGTAGGTGGTAGCCAGGCCTGGGGTCAATTACAATTAAATGTAATCTATTACTATTACTATTACTTGAAAATTTTAACTATTATATTACTATTACTATTACAGCCTTTTTTCAAAGTAATCTATTACTATTACTATTACAACAAAGTATATTACTATTACAATTACTATTACAATACGCCATAGATTTTTATAGGTTACTAATAAAAATAATCTACTTTTGAAGCCATTTTATAGTTTCTAATTAAGAATGCTTTGTTATATTTATGATAAAAAGTCTCAGTACTGAGCAATAGTTCCTGGCTAACGTGCTATTTTCCTATTGTTACTTATTAGTGTAACACTGCAAGTAATAGCTATGTAATATTGAGATTACATATTACTTTGACCATTATTACTATTACTATTACTATTACTTCCTGTTGCCAAAGATTCTATTACTATTACTATTACTATTACTTGGTGCCCTGTAATCGTTACTATTACAATTACTATTACATATTACTATTACCCCAGGCCTGGTGGTAGCCTACATGTAGTATATTGAGGTTGGTTTTTTGAGATGGCGGCTGTTTTTTTATGATTTTCAAACACTTACAACTCTTTTATCTTACGTTGTACAACCTTATAAATGGCTTAGATGAGCTCTCCTTCACTGAGCGATTCTCCTGGTACCTTTTAAGTTGACTATACTGTAGCGGGAGCTTTTTGGAGAATAGGCCCAAATTCAAATTTCTGCAAAATTCTTCTGACTTTTTCTTCTTTCATCTTCTTCTATCAACACGGAAATCTTTAAGCTAGAGAACCACTCAAGTTGGCTTTTACATCATTCCTTTGAGCTTTGGTCAAGGACTAGACATGTGTCTTCGAAAAGAAGCAAAGACAGAGAACACTGGAAGACAAATTCTAGCTGCAGCACTGCGTGGGTTTGTGGTTTGACGCCATTTTACTTTATGCGCACGTGATTAGCATGAATATGATTAACCTAACCACATAATCATATCAGAAACTAAATTATTAATTTAAGAAAAAAGAATGGAAACAAGTAAATAAGAAACATTAAAAATGGAAAAGTAGTTGGATTAAATTGGAAAAAAGTAAAGAAACAAGAGGGTACTCGCAAACTGGTGTGATAACAAATCCTATACCACTGCATGAAAGACATGGCTTCATAGTTGTTATGTAGTAGCCTGTGTAGATGATTACAATGCTGTCAATGCTTTTGGGTAGTATTCTTCATTCTGTGTTTTAGGATTTGTTATCACACCAGTTTGCAAGTACCCTCTTGTTTCTTTACTTTTATCCAATTTAATCTTACTACTTCTCCATTTTTAATGTTTTTTATTACTTGTTGTAATTTGTAGTCATAGTGATATTTGTCTGCTCACCTGATCACCATGTTCACTTGTTATTTTGTAAAAATAATTGCCAATTCCGTTGTCTTGGCTTGGTGCAGTCCTAGTTCTATCACCTTTAATATTATAAAGAAAATACAAAAAGCCCAGTCTTGGCACATCTTGGGCTGCGAGCAGATGAACCCAATTGAGTGACGGAGGACTATGGAGAGACTTTTATGTCACGAGTGCCACAAAGTTGCCTAAAAAAGGTGGAAATATTTATATTCAGTACAAGCCAATAAAAACTTCGCGTTCCGTTTACGTTGAACGGCCGTTGGGCGTTTCAACGCTATATAAAAACGTTTACTTCCGTTTATGGTCCGTTTTTCTATGGAGCACGTTTTTACGTTGGCTCAACGTTTTGTCCTTGCCTCCTTGGTTTTCTTTACTCCACAGATACTACTATGCTCGTTCTCGACTGCCACTCTGGAGATACTGCTGTCATATCAGTTCAGTGTGGACCTCAACTCAAAGAGATGCTGTGTGAGTCGAGGTGTGAAGTACTCGTCTTGTTGGAGGACGGGCCACCAGGCTCGGTGTAGTCTCAATTTATTGTGCGATAAGCATTAGTTGTCAGTATCATTACTATATTTCTATCATTATTTTACTCTTACTTTCAAAAACTTGTATTATATATTATATATTTTTTATTTTATAAAAGATTCAAGCGTCATGCATTTTGATCTTGGTACTAGCAGGTCTATAATTAAATGATTTTATTTTATAAATGATAATAATATAATAGCTGCTTCTTTGCTTGACAGAGCACTCTTTCTTGTGACTACTTCTTGTCGTCCTATTGAATCATACAACATGAGAATAAGGTGGGTGAATTATATAAAAT
>NW_003546252.1:186549-191893 GCF_000090795.2 Amphimedon queenslandica | reverse complement strand
ATAGCATTAGTTGTCAGTATCATTACTATATTTCTATCATTATTTTACTCTTACTTTCAAAAACTTGTATTATATATTATATATTTTTTATTTTATAAAAGATTCAAGCGTCATGCATTTTGATCTTGGTACTAGCAGGTCTATAATTAAATGATTTTATTTTATAAATGATAATAATATAATAGCTGCTTCTTTGCTTGACAGAGCACTCTTTCTTGTGACTACTTCTTGTCGTCCTATTGAATCATACAACATGAGAATAAGGTGGGTGAATTATATAAAATGCATGTCGCTACGTTTATGACTTACCTGTCTGGTTTTATCATCAACCATGGCTCATTGTCGTTTTGTAAGTGTATCTAAGAAAGCCTGACTCCTGAAGAAACTGTCAGAAAAGAGAAAAGTCGAGCAATGCTTGGAGCATTGTTCATGAAAATAAAAACGGTAGTGCCCAGACCCAACGTACCATTAACGGAACAACCACAATAAAAACGGAAACGGTGCTACCGTTTAATCGCCGTTCAACGTAAACGGAACGCGAAGTTTTTATTGTCTTCTACAGTATTATTTTCTAACTTAAGAAAGCTTTGTTTTCTGTTTTAGTCGACTCTTGCTTCATCAAAGAGCGTGTCAGACTACTAATAATTGAAAGTACATGTAGCTTTGCCAGAGGTACCAAGTTCTCAAGAGAAAGTCCACAACACAAGGAACTTACTCATGCTACAGCATACCATATTGGTGAAGGTGGTGTACCAATGAGTGCTCTTGAAAACCAGGATTCAAACACATGATCCTCAAACTAAATCTCAACTTTGACTGACCATCAAACAGTACTTCAATAATGAATCAATCCCTTGATTATGTGATGATGTTCGATGTCAAATTCTTTCTGATTTGAAAGAGGTGTTGCACTACTGATTAACTAGTGATCTCTGGACGATCTCTGTTACAGAGCCTTGTATTATTATCACACTTCATTATATCGATTTATCATAGAATCGCAAGTCTGTTTACCTTCAGATTGTAGCACTGTATTTAAGAATAGAAATTTTAGTCTTGCCACGCATAGTGCAACTATTGTGAAAAGTAAACTTTTAATTAGTAAAATTAAAAAAAAACAAGATTAATTAGGATTCCGAAAGACCAACGAAAATATGAAATGAAAATCCTACTCTCGTGATGCAAATTCTACTCTATATTGTACTTTTAATGTTCTCATGTAAAAATTATGAATCACCTTGCAATTTAGAGTAGAATTTGCGTCACAAGAGTAGGATTTTCATTTCGTATTTTTGTTGGTCGTTCGGAATCCTACTCAATCTTGTTTTTTAAATTTTTTTATGTTCTTGTTTGTGTTGATTTTTTAATAATATTTATAGTATGTTTTTTAATTACAATTGTGACACTTGTTGATTTTACACAAACAATAATTTTCTTTATTATTATTATCATTGTTATGACTTTACAGCATTTATGATGAGACAGCAGTCACAGCATTAAATAGATATGCTGAAGAAATATTTACTGTACTGATGACAAGTGAAATTAATACTATAGTCTTGACTTGAATCCTTGCTCAAGAAGCTCCATCTTCCGTAGCTATCTATTCCTGTTCTTCCTGATGTCAAAGTCATTATCATCGCATTATTATAACATTAATTGTTTTTTAAAATAAAATAATTCATTACACATTTGATAAAAGAATAGTATGCAAAATTAATACCTTCTTTTAGCTGGAAACCTCCACTAAGTAATGCAATTGATTCCAAGCAAAGCTAGTCTAGCTAGGTTTAAAAGAAAAGATTGGATTTCCCAGTTCTTAGATCTGAGCATGCGCAACCACGCCCAAATTTTAGAGCACACATGCTTCTATAATTAACAAAATGGTGACTGAAGGTAAGCAGGCCCGATACAGCAGTCATAACGGGCATATGCAGCAGGGGCTGATGGGGGCTTGAGCACCCCCTCATGGCTGGGCTCAGAAAAAAATCACTCCAATCCTGGACTTTTGCATCACTACCAAGCCTCTTAACAAAGCTATCTAGCCCCCTGGTCATTATTTCAGCAGTTTCTAGTGCTTTCAGGAGCAATTAGAAGTTGTCAGAAGTACTAGATGCTTGAAATAATTTTGACCCCACCCGTAATTCACGAAAATAAAAGAAAATGCCGTTTTACCACCGCAAAAAGGGGTGTGGCCAAAATCGCGGCACAAAGCGTGCCCTCAGCACCCCCTTTTTCCATCTCTGGATATGCCATTGCATAACGTCACTTTTTCTTATCTTGGAGAATGATTTTAGGGGACATGGATCTGCTCATAAACTGTTGGAGTAGAGTGGTGTAAGAATTATACTTCTAACACCAGTCAAGATTGAGATACAGCTTGCCAACTGAATTACCAGGACTTTCTTGATGATGATGATGATGAAGATGAAAAATAAAGTGGCTGAACAAAACGGCCAGTTTGCCAATTTTTGGCTTTCCTCTTAGACTAGGTTTAGAGCCATGCTATTGGTACCAATGGAATCCTCTGGTCAGGATGAGGTCCTCTAAGAAGTCTGGTAAGCATAGGAGCTTGTTTTCATTGTATAGCAAGGCTGCAAAAGTTGTGGCAGCCATTTGTTTGGGGGTGAATCCTGCTTAGTAACGCTACTGCGTTACTAATACCATTCATCTATTATAATGGGTGTTATGTAATTTTCTCATTAAATGTTCTTTTGTTATTTATTTTGAGTTTGGCTTGATAAATAGTCTAATCCAGTGCATATTCTCATTGTATTACCCCATAGAACCTTAAGTAATGTTTCTATCTACAATTTTTTTCAGTCAAGATTTGGAGTTTTGGGTTGAACCTTCGTCCATCCCCAGTTGGTAAAACCTTGTCACAGGTGGTTTAGTTACTATAAAGATATAATGCTAAAAGTAGTAACTTTTTGCCAATTCTAGTATTACTTATGTGGAGGAAATTCACAGACGATAAATTTTTTGTAATAGGAGGTTGTATGAAATTGTGATTTATTGAGACAGGAAATAGTAATACTATTGATGAGATGATATGACATAAAATATTGATGATAGACCTTTAATAGCTGTGAAAGTGATGGTGATACAGAGATGACCTTGGTGGTTGTGTTGATTTTACTAAAATATTTATGTCAACATAAATACATTGTAAACGAAATAGTGTTTACGTTATACTTTAATTCTTCTGAAATTTTGCACCTCTAATTTTGACAATTTAAGAATTTTGAATCACTTTTATTTTGAAATTAATTTTGTTTGTTTTGTAAGTCATGATCTAAGTTCTTCTGATTTCACAATTTTCCTCCAACTTCGACACTCGACAGCATTATGGCACATGGACCCAAGCTGGAAGACGCGGGCCAAAGAGTATATCTAACTCACAGTGATGCCGCACTCTGCCTGACAGTTGATTGCCATTAGTAGGCATGGCCTAAGTTCTGTCTAGTTCAAGTTGATAGTAAACAAGATTCACATTGTGAAGATTATTAGTCAAGCAGCAAAGAAGCACTGACTGACTTACAATATCTTGTCCACACGTACACGTGCTTCTTTGTGCCTCCTATTTGGTCATAATTTCTTATTAAAGCCTATTCACTTTCGCCTAACCTCTGGTTATTATGAATTAATACATAAGTACATCACATCTGCATTCTTTACGTATTTGTGGTTTTTGAATTATTTTTGTGTTCCCTGAAGCCATGCAGCTAATAATAGCAGCTGGATTTATTGATTGTTGTTCTATATAGCTATCCAGATGACTGCAGTAGAGATGCCATCAGAGGAATCATTCATTTCTATTTCAACAGGGACTACCCTGCACTGGATTTTGTTCTACAGAAAGCAAAGTCAAATGTTGTATTTGACAGTGGACGAATGACTCTCAGTTAAGTCACAGAAGTTGAGGACAACTACTGTTAGAAAGATGGACTGTTAGAGGAGGAGATGGAAGAGTTTATAATAACTCTGGGTGGTTCTGACAGTAGTGATGATGAAAACGATAGTGACAATGATGACTACAGTAATGAGAAAGATTTGTAGGATGATGTATATAATTAGAGTATCCTTTACCAAGAGGAACAGTTGTTAAGAGAGGTTATGTCCCTGGAACCAAGGGAACAATAGACTCAGTGATACTAATATCTACTCTCTATGCCATCTCTTCAAGTCGTTCTCTATTACTGCTACCCCCCTTCTCTCTTTCCCTCTCACTCATGCTTTCACTTACCAGCTTTTTTAAAGCTACCAGTTACCAAAATGATCTGTATATTTAGCCTGGGATATAGGTGTGATTTTATTTTTCAATAATACATTAGAACAAGTAGCATTTTTAAATTTTTGCGTAATAGGTTACCTCACTGTTATAGGCATTTTTGCAAACTGTAGAAAGACTAAGAAAGGCCTTTAACTCAGTTACTTAAAAAGAAGATTTGCAACACATGTTTGGCCATGTTTGGCAGCCAATGTGACATCACCATGACATGCAGCCGTTGCACATTTGTGGTCACAGGTATGTCATTGACTTTGTAGAGGGACATTCAAAAAGGTTGTTGTTGTGTACTTAGGTGCAGGATTGACCAAAGCACAGCTTGCTTGCACGCAATAACAGTGAAAACTTTAGTAAAGTTATCTCTCCTCTTAAAAACACATGCAATCAATCAATAATATAATAAAAAGAACAATAGAGCCGGCCAGTGCAGGGCCCAATAATGATAATCATTGATCAATAATGAATTAGAGGGGTTAATGAATATATGTATGCATGAATACATAACATTCCTCCCCCTTTAGCTAACAGTTTACTTAAAGAAGATAATTATGTGAACACACAAGTATTAATAAGGAAATAACTAATATTTACATTCTATAATCATAATACCATACACCATTATTAATAATAGCATGAACATGATATACTGTTAATAATGAAGTGGAGTCCCATACCTTTTAGGCAGGTGTCTTGATCTATTGGAACGACGTACAGGATAATCCATAGTTGATTTGTTCTCTTGTTCAGACAATTCTACTGAGTGTTCGGAAGTAGAATGAGGAAGATTAGATGGGTGAGAGGGAGACAAGGGAGGTGAGGGAGATTGAGTGTCATCCTGATCAAAATCTTTAGTAATAGGAGGTTGAGTTGGAGGAGAGTGAGCATCATCATCAGGCACAGAGTTATCTTCAGGAATGACAGTATGATCTTCAATGAGATTGTCATCTGTTGATTCAGCTTCTTGATCATAGGCCTCTGTACAAATAATGATCTGATCTGCGTCTTTCTTAACTTTACGACCATTTTCAAGGAGAACTGTGAACAACACATTAATAT
>NW_003546252.1:178890-183558 GCF_000090795.2 Amphimedon queenslandica | reverse complement strand
TGTCCAAGGCAGACTGATAAGTCAAGCGAGTCTCTTTCAACAACGACCGCTGTACTGCTTTGTCTCTTATACCACATACAATTCTATCCCGCAACATGTCAGGCAGAATGTCCTCTGGATACTGGCAGTGTTCTGCGATGCTTCTCAAAGCAGCAACAAATACAGCTACGCTCTCCCCTTCTTCCTGGGAACGGGTGTTAAACTCGAACCTCTTTATGATAGGAGATGGCTTTGGGTGAAAATGGGCTGTTACCAATTTTACCAGATCGTCAAATGTATAATCCATCGGTTTTCTCGGGAGAGATAGAGTTTTAGCAAGGCGATAAGTAGATGGACCAACATTCGTTAGCAAGATAGCATGTTGTATATCCTCATCAACTATCTTGTTGGCCACGAAGTAGCGCTGGAGATGCTCAGCATACTCAACCCAATCTTCTTGAGTGGCATCAAAAGTAGAAATAGAACCATGGAAAGATGCTGCCATTGTTTTCACCCTTGTTGCAAAACTTTTGTGTACTTAGGTGCAGGATTGACCAAAGCACAGCTTGCTTGCACGCAATAACAGTGAAAACTTTAGTAAAATTATCTCTCCTCTTAAAACACGTGCAATCAATCAATAATATAATAAAAAGAACAATAGAGCCGGCCAGTGCAGGGCCCAATAATGATAATCATTGATCAATAATGAATTAGATGTGTTTGAATATATGTATGCATGAATACATAACAGTTGTCATGCAGACAAAGTTTCTATATTCTGTTTTTATCAAAAGTTAGAACAAGAAATCAATATGTCTGGTGAAACTGAGTAGACTTTAGTTGGCCATAATGGCTTAGTTTACTCTAATAATTTTCAAAATTTATTTATCAAAAGTGACCGTGGCGAATTTTTAAAAGATTTACACTACAATTAGATAAATGTCTGCAGTACATTTTTCAGATAAAAGTTTTATGTTTTGACCTTTGTTCATTTATTTAGGGTTTTCAGACAAAATTCCTAAGTGATGCAAACTTAAGAACTGAGGGCACTAGTACATTAAAGTCGCTCCACTTGACTAAAGTTGGATGGGCTTTTCTGGTTAGTGAGTGACACTGTTTATTTTTTATGTTTGAGTTATCACTTAATTGTATGTGTTAGGTACTTCCATTTTTATTGTTATTAACTTTACTCAAAAGTCATATCTTTGTTTGATTCAGTACTTCTGCATCAGATACTCAAAGTGCATGTTGATAGAAATTAGTATCATGTCTTTCATAGGATATGATATTACATGTATTACATGTACATGTATCTACATGTATAGACCAGTTAACGCTATGTGTATGAAGTAAAATTTTTCTGCCGCCATTTTGGAGTCCTACTTCCAATGGTTGTCTATGTAGCGATTGTGAAAAGAGCTTTTTATCCAAAGAACTGCTGTATCTTGCTTCTGCTTACTTAGCATCATCCAGTGTCTAAAGTGGGCTCATGGACTTTAATAAGTGCTACTAGGACCTATAGGAGCAAAGATATTGCTTTCTCCCATTCCACTCTTAGTCAACTGTGACTCCAAAATGGCGGTAGGAAAATTTTCCTTTATTTATGGTATCACGATGAATATACTTTAAATTTTATGAATATAGTTAGCGCCTACTGGTCCATTCAGGAGCTCTTCCAATGAAACAAGTGCAATCTTTGTTGTGGGATTTTGTCGTAGTTTAAAATGGTCTTTGACTGTCCTAGGTTTAAGTGAACATATTACATGTATATAGTTGGTTTTTGATGAGTTGAACTACATCATCTACCGTAATACTTCTAAAATTTTGCGCCTCTAATTTTGAGAATAAATAATTGTTAAGCACTTTTATTTCAAAATTAATTTTAATTATTTGTTTTGTAAATTATGATAAAATTTTATCTGATTTTGCCATTTCCCTCTAATTTTGAGACTCGACAGCATTATGGCGCATAGACCTGTGCTGGAAGAGGCTGAAGAGCATCTCTAACTCACAGTGATACCTCGAGCAGCACTCCACCAGACAGATGATTGCCATTAGTAGGCCTAAGTTCTGTTGAGTTGATAGTGAGCAAAATTCAGATTATGAAAATTATTTGTCAAGCAACAAAGAAGCATCGACAGACTTACAATATCTTGTCCTTATGTGCTGCCTCATATTTCGTCAGAATTCATTGTTAGCTGTCCATTAAGGCTAAGTTTACTTTAATTATTTGTTTTCGATATTTATCAAAAGTGACTGTGGCGAATGTTTAGAAGAATTACTGTACTACTGATCCACCCTTATGGCATTGTAAGTTAGTGCGAGCAGTTTCATTGCGGAACAGGATCTTCTGAAAATTATTACCAATTTTAATATGTAGGTGGTACTAGGTTATCAAAAAGTTTTTTCTAGGCAACATGAATGGGAAATTTTTATGATATTTTATAATTTGTGCTCTCATGAATATCATTTTCATCTTATTGCTTTTGTTCAAATCTTAGTTTAATTGTTAAAAATGAAATAACACTTTAGACATTGATAAATTAACTTGGAAACTTCAGAAAGAACACTCAGTCTGCTGTATATTGCCAAGGCTTCTTGTTTTTCATCACTTTTCACTGATAGTCATCGGTTTGACAGCTTGATATTTGCATTTCAATCTTTTATTCAAATAATGACCGGCACAAAAGTTTTGTAGCTAATACTAAGAGGTCGCTGGGACTGAAACAGGAACATACATATACATGTACATGTAAATAAATTTTGACCAGAAGATAATGAATAGAATGTGCTGTGTTCAGTCATTTTATTCTATATTTTGGTGATATAAATACAACTGAACGCAAGTTGACAATGTGTGCACTTGTATTTTTGCACATGAAATCAATTTGCCTTGAGATATGTATATATAGTATAGTGTATAGGGGTTTTATTTTGATAAAAATTTGCAAAATTTAGTGCCGGGCGATAGTGCTACTATCATATCACCATTGATAGTTCTTAAAATATTAGCAATTGTGATACTATCACAATATTAACAATTAATTTGAATATATTTATTTAATGTAACAAAAGAGGCAAAAGGGTTAGAGGTGGAGGAATATTTGAGGTTTTCAGCTAGGAAAACCAGCATATTAATTAACAATTTCTAGATGTTGACAAGCTCTTTTTTTGAGTAACTATATTCCCATCATTGCTATAAATGCATGTTTAGAGGGAACAGACGTTGCTGGTATACATAAATTTTTTCTAGCTAATTGTGATAGTACTGGATAACGAAAGAAATTTGTGCTCCACCATGCCAAAGGATTATCAGTAGTAATAGGCTCTAAAGAATATCTGGAAATTTCTGCATGAGCCTTTTGGAGGTTATTCAAGCGCTCAGACACTTTACCATCAACTGCATGAAAACTAAAAATACTTCCATACAACAATACTTTATAGTAATTGCACCAGGTATAGGCACTAATTCTGTTTTTTTGTGGCAGTACTTCTAGTAATGATAACACCTTCCATTGTCACAGCTGAACTAACTAATTAAAGTAACCACATGTTTGATGATGCTTTAATGTGTCAATCATGATAAGATTCTCAGTAATTGTAATTGTAATAGAAATTACCATGTAATATGTGTGAATTACATGCATGTTGCACTTGACAGTTAGCAGAAATTGTTAAGCGTCAATTTGTCAGTGCCACTGTTGGGAGGAACTTTGTGGCACACTCGATTCTATTCAACTTGCTTAGTCATGCGTAGAAAGCACATTTTAATACCAAAAGATTTTAATAATGTACATGTACCTTGACTTAAAAGTAATAGTAATAGTAATAGGAATTAAGTGTCAAGTAACAGTAATATAATATAATTACTTTAGTTTAGTCAAGTAATGTAATAGTAATAGTAATATCAGAAAATTTATAGTAATAGTAATTGTAATACATTGCATTTTAATGTAATTGACCCCATGTCTGGTGGTATAGTCGGTTTCAGTTGAGAAGAAACAGAAGTAAATCAATATTTTCGTCATTAAAACATCACGTGTAGCCCCGCCCAAACATGGCTGTAATCTGCAAGCTCAGTCATTCTTCCAGCGTTTCTTCTCCTTTAACTTACTTTACTATCTATTGTACCTCTACAGTGGTTGCTGCTACCTCCATCTATCCTTTTCTTGTTTTTGGTGCCTGTTTTTAGCTTGTACAGAGCTCGGAAGACGGGTGAATCAACGAGTGTACTGGCAATGAAGAACAAGTAAGATTAGTCTCGCGTAGCCAGACCCATCCCCCTTTTTGATAATTGGACGGCGGGGGAAGGGTCTGGTGGAATGAGCAATGCCCACTCATTCTGCTATTAGCGGAAATGACGTCACGTAATTAATTTTTGCGTAGGCTGGTTTATGTACATCATTCTGCATCATGCCATGACATCACACTATTAAATTAATTCACAAGCAATGGAGGCGGCCAAGGCGCAGGCTGCTTTGCATCACAGTTTAGCTAAAGTGGCTGCTACCTTGAAGATTACTATAAAAGAGAAACAGAAGGAGGCAATTCATGCTTTTTTTTCTGGGAGAGATGTCTTTGTATCTCTCCCAACAGGATATGGCAAGTCTCTTATTTATGCAATTTTGCCTCTTGTATTTGATCACATTAAAGGTAAGAGAAACTTGAGTTCGTCACTCACTATCAGTG
>NW_003546252.1:169239-175647 GCF_000090795.2 Amphimedon queenslandica | reverse complement strand
ATAGCATTATTGAAATGGCACGTTGCAATAGGGACATTTTTGAAAACCTGTTTTTAAGTAACATGCAAACAATCAAGGAAATGATCTTGTGTGCTTCTTTGCTGTCTGATAGAATGCCAACTAAAACTTTGACTATTGTTGGTACATATCTCTTCAACTCTAGCCAAATACTCTCCCAGCTAAAATGCCTTAAGGCTTCCACGTCATCCATTAAAATTGAAGCTTGGTCCAGGGAACAAATATCTTTCATTTCCTTTCTAATAACTAGTGTAAGTGAAGCTATAGTTTCATTTTGTGTCCGATCTGATGTAGCAATTGATGATGAAAGAGAATTATAACTTTTGTTGAGTATCCTTCTCACATTCAAACTCGACCATGGTGATTTGACCTGAATCCTTTTTTTGCTTGATGGAAAATCAATGTCCACCTATCATGTGATAAGATGCATAAATTATGAATATAAACTAGTATTAACAAATGGTGGCTTACAGCAACTCCAACAGAACCATCTGATCTCTTTCTCTTGCCTAAAACTGAGCTGTCTTTAGCACTTGCTGCGGGTGTTGTTGGACTGGATTCTTCATTCTCACTTGAAGCGGCAACATCATCAGATTCAGCAGGTGGAATTAGTGATGCAGCTTCTGCTCGAGCTTCTGGTAATAGTCCACTGTTCTTTACAAAGCAAAGGATGTTATTCTTCAGATCTGTAACTCTTTGTAAAAGTACTGGTAAATCCATTATAGTTCCTATGCACCTGTGACAGACCCAAAGCCGCTCGTCGTGATTCACCGTGGCTGTGCCGCATCAGAGAACTTTCTATTATAATAAAATAAGCACAGGCTATCAAGGATGCTTAAGGCATGCTCAGACTTCTTCCCAAAGATGAGTTTTCTTTTCTTTTTACCTGCACCTTTCTTCACATCGGCCTTATAAAACAAGCAACTCATAGCTAGCTAGCGATAGCACTTCTCCACAGTCTCAAGCAGCTCTTGTCTAAGTGATGATGAATAATGACGCATGCTATAAATAAAACACGTGGTTCCGGTCGGGCCACCGGAAGTCTGGTGGCAACAAAAATGAGTGAGCAGTGCTCATTCCACCAGACCCTTCCCCCGCCGTCCAATTATCAAAAAGGGGGATGGGTCTGGCTACGCGAGACTAAAGTAAGATTGAGAAGGCTGTGGAGTGATATAGCAAGAATTATCCTCAAGAGAAAGCTCCTAGTTGAATATTAGTAGGTCTAGAGAGCTTGATATGTTTTTTTTATTTTTAAAATAAAAACATTATTTTTTGACTAAATGTAATGAGATGCAAATGATATTCATCGGAGTGATGCACACGATTCGTCATGGCGGCTTCTTTCATCTCAAGCAGAAGAACCCGTTTAGAACCTTCCAGAGTACCTAGAAACTCAAAATTGGTAAGGATTTTTGGAAGAACCTGTTATGCAGCTATACCAAGTTTCAATTTGCTAGCATTAGTGACAAAAAAGTTATAAGGGGTGGTGGTGGTTTCTTCTCAACTGAAACCGACTATAATATGCCGGACAAAAGCTAATAAGAATTTCCATGGAAACAGTTTAGATAGTTGCTATGGCAATTGACCACGTGTTTGTACAATTACAGTGTTCAACAGCTAATCAGCTATATCGTAGCAGCTTTACTGGAGCCATTCAGCTCTCGTATCCCATTATATTCTTGTATGGACCACTACCTTCATGCTCTTCACTGAAAAATTAGTGCTGGTCCGTCGGTCATGATTGTAAACTACACCCAAGTCAATAAACACGTGTTTAATGACTTGGGTGTAGTTTATAATCATGACCAACCGACCAGTATCAAAGAGCTTGAAGGTAGTGGTCCATACAAGAATATAACGGGATAAGAGAGCTGAATGGCTCCACTAAAGCTGCTAAGAATAGCAGATTAGCTGCTTAACACTCTAATTGTATAAACACATGGTCAATTGCCATAGCAACTATCTAAACCGTTTCCATGGAAATTCTTTTTGGCATTTATTGTCCTGTGGTATAGTTTTGAAATCATACATGTAAAATAATTATTGTTTTTCTTTGTTTGGTGAGGCCAATGCACCAATGGTGTCTCATTGGGCGTGTGGCTCACGCTGGCTTATGCTATTTGGC
Source organism: Amphimedon queenslandica (assembly GCF_000090795.2). Lineage (NCBI taxonomy): Eukaryota > Metazoa > Porifera > Demospongiae > Haplosclerida > Niphatidae > Amphimedon > Amphimedon queenslandica. Next base: position 173,504 of record NW_003546252.1, on the reverse strand, counting down.
TTTTGTAAGGCTCTCGCCCTCGGTCTTGGTCCTTGTAAAAGCCATAGTACTTGCTGGCATGTTGTAAATGTTAAATATACATGTATGTGCACATGTATATATTGAAAGACAAGGAAATGTTTATTTGATATCTCACTTTTGAGGAAGACTGATTTATATTGTCCATGTATGTATTAATAATAGTCATTATGATATTAGAACTTTTGCTTATATAACTAGTTACTTTTTCTAGGCTAAGTCTGGTGACATAACAGTTCATTATAATGAAGGGGATCAACTGCAGCTATCAGCCAAACCTTCTGATGGTATAATTTTTTCAGATCATGCTACTGGTAAAACTACCAAGTAAGTATTTTTGAAACTTCTTTTACTGAAAGTAGATTATTAGTTAGGGAGAGTGTTTAATTGTTAATCTGGAGCTGAAACATTACTGCAAAATTTTGTCCTGTGAATTTTTCAGCATTCCTGCATACTGGTGTGGCAAAAAGTGGCTGTTGGGCTTGCTCAACAAGATTTCCTGGCCGTTTTGTTTTTTTTTACTGTGACAGCACTCAAGGAGCAATCTAAAATACTCTAGTAACTATGATATCTACAGCTTCTTAAAGTGTTCTCCTCTGGTCTTCATGCAAAATTTTACATGTATAGCCACATAGGTATAGCCACATCTGTATAGTACATAGGTATAGCCACATCTGACATAACTTTTGACTATGTGGTGATGTTTTACCAGTTAGACACTCTCCCTAAATAATTATCTACTCTTGCTTTTGCACTGTACCATCTACTTTTTGATATAGTGAAAACGAGTGTGCAACCTGTTTTTATATAATTATCTCTTTCTTTGCTTTTAATCTTTTTTTCCTATTTTAAATGTGACAATAGTTGGCTTATTGTAGGATAGGGATTGACTTTTTAAATTGATTGCAGTTTAATAATTGTAAAAAAGCTTTATATCTTGGCAATATGCTTTGCATAGCCTTATTGATGGCTTTGATGAATTCTCCGTCACTGAGCAATTCTTCTGACATGTTTAAAGTACACAATGATTTGACAAACATACCATCACTGAACTATAGTAATTTGTTGGGGGTGCTGAGTAAAATGTGATCTCATGGATAAGCCACCACCACATTAAGTCTAGGCTTTGGTACCACAATGAAAAATAAGTTATTATTTTTTTAATGATTGTTGCTATTGTTTTGTCTAGAAACTTACTTTTGAAATGCCACTGATGATAGCTTGTTTCTTGCTGTTGTACACTAGTCTTTCAGTTGACAACTCAATTCTTGTCAAAGGGAGTATGTCCACACAAATATCACAAGTCTATACTCATGTTGTGAAATTGTGTGAACCAACAAGCTGTAGTATTTATTAATGCTCTCCACCATTTCTAACTTTTTGAAGATAGGACTAGTCTGTTTTTTGTCAATGACGTAACACTGTCTTCTTTTCTTTTTATGTAAAACCATTACATTGCCATGTTTGTTCTTTTTGAGCTCTTGGAAATTTGGAGTTAGAGCTATGAGCTGGGTACTTTGGTATTGGTTAACGGAAGTTTACGTTTATCCACTTTGATTGAAATAATGTTTTATATTGCTATTTACTATTAACTGGCAAATGTAATTGTTTGAAGTCACGAGCACAAGCATTATAACAATATAAGTCTAAGGATAAGCGTAAGCATTTGCATATAATTTTTGGCTTAAGTCATAAGCACAAGCAGTTTTTACTGCTTAAGCATATGTAGCACCATTGCTTAAATGTAACTGAAGTATTATTAAGCATTAAATGTGACCTGTATGACAAAACCATGTTAATTGCTTCAAAAATGAAAATTGAGTTTTATGCTTTTTAAGATAAACATAATTTTTTCTTGCCTTTGGTTTTTGCCCTGTCATTTTGACCTATCCAATGCCAAGTTATGATTATTAAACAAAAAGTCTTTTGAAATGAGATAATTTATGGTTAAAACAGGGATGCATTGCAGCATGTAACCTGAAGATGGACACTTTTTAATTTGAACAAACTCAGTTGCATCTTGGAAAGGAAGTAAAACTTAAACCATTTCTGCCAATAATCTTTTTTTGTAAGGGGCTAGCTGTTGTACCTTCAATTATGACAAATTACCTCTTAATGCATTGAGATTGACTGCTACATTGCCAATTGAGAATTTCACCAATTAAGGCTTGCAGAACTGCTTTAAGTCCTGGGATGAGAGAAATCTGTATAGATATAAGAATCAGCACTGATTTTACAAAAGGATTGTGGTGGCACATTGTGGAAGGTGCAGGGAGAGCTGTACCAGATCTAGATATAGGGCACTGGTTCTAATTTACCTAAATCAAACTATGTCATACAGGCTGCTTTTTTATTTTTATGTTTTGCATCTTTCTTTAGTTTAGGAGTCCCTTAATAGCTTAGGAGTTTTTAAGGCTGTTATTTATTTTAGAGAATGCCCTAGTTTTGTTACGAGTGTATTAGGAGTCCCCCATTGTTTGGTGTAGTGTTTTGGGTTTTGTTTTTTTTGTTATATTAGAGTGTCACCTTGTTATGTTAGGGGTCTTTGAGGCTGGTTTAAATTTTAATCTCTGTTCTAGAACTTCCTCCATTTTAGGAATTTATGATAAAAACTAAGAGCCAACTTGCATCAATATGCATGCACTTAAGATTGCTTGACTGAGGAAAACGGGATGCTGTTTCTTTGAATAATTTGCAACAGTACTGGCTCTGTAGATGCAGTATTTTTAAAATATGGATGCCGAATTTCTTTTCATTTTGATGAATAAATAAATATAAGGGTGAGGGCATGCATTCCAGGTGTCTTGTTACCCCACTATTATTATTCAAACCCTGCAAGATCAAAATTGCTGTAAAAGATAAATCACAAATTTTTAAGTGTTACTTTTTCTATCCTAAGGTTATGCTTTTGTCCTATTTAATGATAACATTTTTCTGTTTCCATTGTTTGTATAGGCTTGTATAGTGTGTATCTAGATGGTTTTTATTGGAGAAAGGCATTTATTTTGGAATGCATAATTGTTAATATTTACAATATACATCACTAATTTGTACCTTGTTTACATTTTTTAGGTACAAAAAACAGGATGATCTACCACCTAAACTAATAACAAAATTAAAAGAGTTTACTTCAATTTTAGATGAACTTAAAAGTTGAAGTTTATTATTATTAATTTTGATTTTATTGAATACTGTAAATCAGTTTAGCTGTATAATTGAGTAGAATTGATGACACTTGTACATGTGTATATGAACAGTGGAGCTAGCTGGCTAGTCTGGCCACCCAGACCCAACCCCTGCGGGAGAAGGGTCTGGTACGGCAATGCTTAACAAGACTTTGTGCAGACGGAAGCCAAAAATGTAGTTATTTCTTAATTTTAATAATTTTTAGTAATAGTTAAAAGCACGTGTTAATGATAATAAAGGATGCTTTCGAGTGCTATGATCAAAGTTCTCAGGTGAATTAGCTATTTGCCATTAAAAGAGGAACAAAATGACTTGCTTAACATGAGTCCGAATCGTGTTCCGTCATTTCAACATTTCTTGCCTCGAACCATCGAGTGAATAAGTCCCCGACTAAGACTAGGAAGGACAGAAACCCTAGTTAGTGTGTCTAGAGCTCTTCTTATGGCTAGTCTCGCTAGCCAGACCATTCCCCAGCCTACAGTCGGGGTGGACGGCCGGGAAGGGTCTGGTACACTGCTTGATGTAGTCTTGTTCTTACGTCCAGAAATGGACGTGACCAATCAGATTCAGTTATCCATGACATGTGACCACAAGTCACATTAAATATTAATTATCAAAATGGCGACTTTTCAAGAGTTGTGGAGAGAATGCTGAAAAGCAAGCTATAGAGTGGTAGCATCCAGCGTCTTATTGATTCTGGAGAGGCATCTTAGTGAAAGGTATCCGGGTAATATGCTACAAGTTGGTCTGGATGCCATGAAACATGCATTTCGGTTCAATTTTATTGTTTAATTTAATTTAATTTAATCATGATTTTACAAGATGCGAAAACAAAAACTAGATAGTATAACAAAGAAGAGAGAGAGAGCAAAGAACAGGCACCTTGAAGGGCTGCCAGTAAGTTCTACTGACACCCAACAAACAAAATAGAAGAAGTAAAATAAAATAAAATAGATAAAATAAAATAAAATATAATAACTTGGAACATGAAATAACTGAATCAGAGAGGAGAAATATACATACATATAGATCACAAAATGATTAGAAGTAATAATAGTGAC
>NW_003546252.1:164263-167342 GCF_000090795.2 Amphimedon queenslandica | reverse complement strand
GATGAAACCAAACTGACAGCTAGACACAGATGCACTGAGCAAAAAGTCGAAGATTTTATCAAAAATTATTTTTTCAAAAACTTTCGATATAGAGGAAAGCAGAGAAATGGGTCTATAATTAGATATGACAGTTTTGTCCCCAGATTTAGGGATAGGGGTAATGTAGTGATCTCGCCACTGAAGGGGAATAGAGGACTGGGTAACACATAGGTGGAAGAGATGATGGATTGGTTCTAGAAGAGCTGTGGCAGCTTTCTTGAGTATAATTGGTGGAATGCCATCCCCTCCCATAGCTTTATCGCTCTTAATGAAACAAAGAGCTTCAAATGTATCATGTAAAGAAATGTCAATACTACAAAGTGACCTGTCAGGTAATGACTGTGGTGGAATAGCTGGAGAAGAGGAACTATTGTCATAAACAGAGTGAAAGTATTGATTGCATAAATTAGCTATGCTTGAGGGAGTGTCAGCCACACAGGAGTCAAGAGACATGATAGAGGGTAAACGGGGCTGACTAGAAAAGGAACGGACATATCTAAAAATACCTGAGTCGTTATGTGAGACAAAGTTATGCACAAGCCTCTTCTCATAAGCAACACGGGCATCACACATGTTAAGTTGAAGTAGACACTCAGCATGGATTAAACGATGGAAAAGCTGAGGGGATGGAAGATTCTTATAACGCTTGTTTCATATAAACAGTATTTTTGTTGTTGAATTGCACTTTTCCCTTCTTCCTTCTCTTTTTACTGGTTTTATTGTATTATATAATCATTATAAGACATGTTCAATAAATAAAATATGAATAAAATAGAATTATATGACAAATTTGCAATACATGACTGTATTTCCACACTCCTTGCTATGAATGTCACATCACTTTAAGCAATGAACAATCGTTGACCTTTGGAAATCATAGATGAGCATATTATACCTGTATCTGGACTTACATTGTTGATGCTCTCCAACACTGCATTTACTGCTTTGTAGCTGATCCTTTAGGTACCTAAGTATGGCACAGGAACCTAATGTTCCAATACTTTCTTTCTTACCCTTCCAGCCTCTAAAATGCATTTGTAAGTCAATTGGGCTTGTTTAATTTGGTTAAAAGTCGTTTCTGCATTACACACGTGAAAACATGTGTGATGGGCGGGGTCTTTTGCACATGATATTCTCATTACGTCACTACCCACGTGGTTGCTGTCAGAACAAGACTACATCAACAGGGGCGGATCTAGGGGGAGAGTTTGTGGGGTTGCAACCCCCCCAAAACATTCTAACTCAAAAAATTTTAATGTTTTTGTTGTTGCAACAGTGGTAGAAGTGCTAACTACCTAGTTTATATAGCAACATTACTGTGGTTAATGAATATAATTAACAAAGAATAAACTCCAAAAATGGTGGAAAAGTTCATTTTCACGTGATTTTAACCACAAAATGGCGCCAAAAAGGGGGTGTGGCCAAAATCGCGGCGCGCTTTGCGCCATTTTCTTTTTTAACCCCCCTATTTGCAAAATCCTGGATCCGCCCCTGATCAAGCAGTGTACCAGACCCTTCCCTGCTGTCCACCCCAATGACTAGGCTGGGGAATGGTCTGGCTAGTGAGACTATCTTATGGCCTGGTTTCCACAGTCAGTGCGCTTGTTATTACAGTACAACACGCCATTTTTATACTTAACAATAACTACAATGAATATTTATTAAAATAATGACATCATTATGACAAACTGAATTTTGATTGGTCACGTCGAATTTCTGACGGCTGCACAAAGTCTTGTTAAGCATTGTACCAGACCCTTCTCCCACAGGGGTTGGGTCTGGGTGGCCAGACTACTAGCTGGCATGGAAAGGTCCTGAAGTCATCTTCTACCATGTCTACTTGCAATTGACCAATCAAATTGCAGGATACCAGGTTTCTAAATCTATTACGTACCTCCTGGGAACACTTAAAAAACCTCCAGCGAACACTTAGAAACCTGGCACTCTACGCTTATGCTCTTATTAGTCCTTTTGTCAAGCTTGGTTGACTTGTTACTGGCCTGGCCTTTAGATATGATGTATGTGTGTCAACTGTGGTCTTCTAATCATATTATCAGCAGCTGGTAGTTGTTTTTCAAATGACGTGATAGAAGGGGGTTATACACCTTGGTATAGGTTTCTGTGGCATTATTAACCTCGTGACTGCGTTGCTCGGTTAATAAATACCATAGAAACCTCTGCCTTGGTGTAAAACCTATACTTACAGGTATACTGATGTTGCATAATAATAACTAGAAGGTGCTTATATGTAATAATAGCTAATTGCCAACTCTCATGAAAGGACACTGGATTTTTTTGGAATCACCAAAATGGCAACTATCGAAACTTTGAAAGAACTAAAATTTGTAGATTGTAGATAAAATCTAGCTTGTAGCTCCATAACATGAAGATTGGCACTGAGGCGATAAGATTATTTTTGATAATATGAGATGGACACAAGAAACTGTTGCAAAAGAGATATACTAATGTCAATGTGTGATAATCTGTTATGTGCAAGTTATAATAATAACTGATTTTAATAATAATAATGGTAACTTGAATAATAGTGAAGTATCCACTACAAGCTCCAACTCAAGTGCAACGATACTTAAGAAATTCAGACTAGAGGCAAAAAAAACTTGGTGTCATCATAGGCAGTTCTAGAAATTGAAGACCACCCAGGCTTATTAATATTCATGAAGGGGTATCGTCAAAATAGTTAATTATTCACGGCCACTTTGCTATCAGAAACTATAGTGTTATTACTGTGTGCCGGTTTGTGGTTGTTGAGATGTATTGTGACTAGAACAAAAAATTTTAAAAAATTATTTAGTGTAGGGCTGAGCCTCTGTTGGATTTGAACCTATGAAATGACTTCAAACAAGCCCCTGTAGGGTTGCTGCTTTGAAATTATAAAATGAATTCAAACAAGCCCCTGTAGGGTTGCATCACCATTGAAACACCAACATGTCAACCCTACACTGCAGGTATAAAATAGGTTTGTAGCACTGATGAGTATTGCTATCAATGTTAGTATGGCAATCAAATGACTGAATGAACA
>NW_003546252.1:158100-159703 GCF_000090795.2 Amphimedon queenslandica | reverse complement strand
GATCCCCACTCCAATCATAGTATCCTATTACAGAGGTGGGCGGGTAGGTATGTTTATTCTTATTATTAATTTAGTCATTATCACTTGTATAAACTATATGTATGTGCATAATTAATGTCTGACAGCAATAACGTAGGTCAGGACGTATTGGTGGCTGCTAATATTTCCAATTTTTTACTGCACTTGCCACGCAGCAACTATCATGCAGATGTGATTTGATATTAAAGCAAAGCATGCTAATGCAGTGTTCTTGTGTTGTTGTTACTAGCCCATAAGCTGCTTTAACCAGTTCTTTTCAGAACTACTCTACTTACTTGCTGTATTATAAAATTCTCCAACCATTCCATTTAGTGCTTATTGGCTTAGGTGTGGTTTGTTATGATGACTGGCCAACCAGCAACAACTTGCAGCAATGAGCTTTGAGATAGAGGTTCATACAAGAAGCTAAAGCCAATGATCCACTATTCAACTTTGTTGAAAGCAACTTTGTGGTTACTTTGATCTTAGGGCAACTCTGTTGCCTAAAATAGAACTGAATTCTATTTTAGGCAACAGAGTTGACAGCACATCAAAGTAACCACAAAGTTGCTTTCAACAAAGTTGATTAGTGGATGGTGGGCATAACAGAAACAGAACAAGTTGCTATTGGTAAAATGGCTCCAATAAAGCTGCTAAAGAATAGAAAATTAGCTGAACACTGTAAACATGTGGTCTTGTAGTCATGCAACACTCTATCAATTTCGATGGTACACGTATTTAGCTACACTTTATTATTGTGAATATAGAGGATATGCGTGCTAAGTATATTCATTGCAAAATAAATGTATTCATTGCATACCGTAATAACTTTCAAAAAAAATATTAGTTCGTTGGACGTCAACTTTCCATTGGCAGCAATGGAGAAATGATAGAAAAAGGCTTGTTACCAGGAAACCCTCTGTATTTCTTGATAGCAATCTTTCAGGTGACTACTAGACCCCATTAGATCCTCAGGATGCTTGCTAAGCTTCCAAAAAAGACCTCAAGAAGGTAGCAAGGCAAAAAAATGTGTTTTCCTCCATTGAACTCTTAATAAACTTGACGTCCAACATGGCGGCCAGTTTAGTTGGATATACGGTACTAAAAAGCTATGAATACACTTAGCATGCATATCCTCTTTTAGCAATGGCAAAATATTACTTATGGTAACGAAATAGCGAGGGGGGACTATGTGGGCGAGAAATGGGGCAGGGATACAAATCTAATTGGAGTGGCCTAAATATAATAGTAAGGCATAGTTCAGGCCACACAAGTCACTCACTAATCTAACCGATGTGGCTGCACATTGAGCTGGAGAGGGCATTTCAGTCCCACCCTTTAACATACCCATAATGCTTTACTCAATGTACAAAACCAACAATTTACTTTATTATATCTACCTTACTTGAAGAAATTGAAGTAATGAAGAGATTGAAATTAATTGAAGCATATGAATTATAAACAGAGAACTCAGTGGATAACTAATCTATCAACTGAATTATAATTTACAATGATTAATTTTCTCTCACTTAAAGTGATTGGTGTTAAAGTTTAGGCACGCACATCATGTCAATTTGATCACAGA
>NW_003546252.1:135049-154162 GCF_000090795.2 Amphimedon queenslandica | reverse complement strand
CAAGGAAAGCGAATAGAACCCTTTTATTTTCTAGCTTTCCCGGCTAACATTACCCTCTGTCCAGTTAACACCCGTGATACATACCTGGACAAGACCAAGCATATGAGGGGAAATGAAAACAGACTGTTTATTTCCTTCATAAAACCACACAAAGCAGTTACATCTAGTTCCATCGCAAGATGGCTAAGAACTACTCTTAAAGAGGCAGGAATCGACTCCTCTATATTCGGAGCCCATTCTACTCGTGGGGCGTCAGCCTCAGCTGCAGCCAGAGGTGAAGTTACTCTAGAAGAAATCCTAAAAGCAGCAAATTGGAGCTCAGAGTCAGTCTTCCAAAGGTTTTATCACAAAGAAGTGGATTGAGCGGCCTATGGAATAGCTGTCATTAATGACCAGAATAGCTTGGAAAGCTACAAACAACACAGTTAATATGTGAGACTGAGCCTTCTGAAATATAATTGTCAGAATGGCTAAGGCCACGAAGTGGCTGCAAGCTATTCTAGATGATATGAAGAAGGTGAAGTCGATCATATCAACTATCCACACCCACCCTCTCAATGGAAGATTAGGAGCTAATCAAAGGCCAAGGAAGATGGCTGAAGCAGGGGCTTATATAGTGAGGCAAGTGAGCGGATGGGCGGACCAAAAGTTATTAAAATTAGTTATTTCACTACAAATTAACTGTGAGTTAAGAAAACAGGCCAAACAGTTGATATGATCGACTTCACCTTCTTCATGTAATCTAGAATAGCTTGCAGCCACTTCGTGGCCTTAGCCATTCTGACAATTATAACAGTATTGTCATGCAACCCCACCCTTATTAAAACCAAACCACACCACTGGGTGTGATCTTAAGTAAAATCTACCTGTGCCTGGAACCACTTATGGTCATAGACTAGTACGTATGACTGGAATGGCGGTAGGTGGATTAGCAGTAGGATAAGTAATAGGAGTATGAGATATGGTAGCAGTATTGCTGTTAGTAGTGCTGCATGAATCAAGTAGTCTTTGTAAAAGCCATCATTATCAGATTTAGCTCTGTTTGCTTTTAAAAGAAGAATTATCAGTTTGGGCGCATGACACCATTAAAGTCATTGCGGTTAGCTTTGGTATGCCATTGGGTTTATAGAAAGAACCTGGTTCTCAGGGTTCCCAAGGGCTGAGAAATCCAAGATTTCACAGATTTTAATGGACTTTGGCAACTAAGAACCTGTGAAAGTTTTATCCTTATCTCAGATTCCTATAAAAAGTTATTCCAGTTTTTCGTGTCCCAAACTCAACTGGGATATAGTATAGCTTGTGAGCTTATTAATCTCACTTAGTTGATGTGAACATTTACCTTTTTTGAGTTTAGTCATACGTTTGAAGGCCTTATGCATTGATATTCATTGAAAAATTAATACCATATGATTCACATGTCAATTTTGTTTACTATTTAAATGAAAAGTACTAAAAGTGCATACCCTTGCCACACAAGCAATAGATTTATTTTGATGATTGATGAAAGGTGTGGCTATTAATAGACTAATTAATTGTATAGGTGTGGTTTGACTGGTTTCAAGTGCCAATATGGCTACGCATACACAGTTAGGCCTTCAAAAGCTTAAGGTTTTTTAAGTTGTAAAAGCTCTTTCGACACATTTAGTAGGCACTACTAGTTCCTTGCAGACTTCTTTCTACTCTAAGCCAGTTTCAGGATACTGGCTGCCTTTTCTACTGAGATTCAAGAGGCCGTATTTGACTTAGGACAGTTTTTACACTGTCATATTGTACCAAAGAAAGAGAAGTAAGGAAATCCCCTCATAAGCTTTGAGTGAAATGATGCTACCTTTCTTATGGTGGCACAACAAACTCTGCCACTGCTGTAACAAAAAAGTTACCCAGTTGAGTGCTCTTTACTTTGACTTTGCTAGCTTTTGCAACCTAAAAAAGTGAGTAGAAAGCTCTTAAAATGAAAAAAACAGTCTAATAAAGGCAAAAAAACTAGTCTTGAGTCTCTAGAGTTTTTATCCAGAGAGCAGGAGCCTCTTGTTCAGATTAGTTGTTTACACAAACACTGACAAATCAACTCATATACCCTTGCCCATATGCCTACACGTGGCAAGGGTAGTGAACAACTTTGAGGACATGGTGAAAACTTTCGATATACATATTAGTGTCAATACCACAACCAGCTCGATAAGCATATGCCCATTCCTCCTAATGTTCAACATATTCACTAGAAAAATTTTTGTAAAATCCTGGGTGATCTTTTGATATCATTGACATAAACTATTGAAGCAAAAATTGAATGAAGTTATGTCTCTTCTAATAGGACATAATGATGATGTTAAATTGCAATTTGCTGATTTTTATCATGTATCATTTCCTTTAACTTTCTTCTCCAAGATTCATCTATGTGCCATGTGCAGAGAGCTATTTAGGAGGATATTCACTTTCAAAAGTTTCAACCCATGTTTCTCTGCAAGATCTGACATAAACATTTTTGTGTTTAAATTACCAATGCTCATTTTCATTGCTAGTAAGAATTCCTTAAGCACCATTCAGTCTTCACAATTTGCTATATACAACATCCTACAGGTATTTCTTCATAGTATTCATCAACTACCATGATCGATGTTAACAGAAAGTTGTGCACAGTAGTTGAGTAAGTAGCATCCATACAAATTATATTATTTTGAAATATCTTTTACATGTCCTTTTAAAACTCTGACTGAATGCACAGTTGAAAATTGCTTGATTTAAGTGTAGGTATATCACCGCCAATTTCGTCTTGTGTCTTATGTAAAATAACTGGAGTATATGGTTGTGCTTTCAATTCTTCCACCCATATTCTAACACTAGTTCTATCATTAGCATGATGCTGTGTACCAGAAATGTTGTACTGAGATTGAATGTTCTGAATATCCTTTAGTGTTACAAATTGCCAGGGGCGGATTTAGGGGGGTGCTGAGGGTGCTTGAGCACCCCCATTAGTCTGAAGAATCAACATTTTTTTTTCTGCATCCATAAATTAAGGGGAAGGGCTTTAAAATTATTGTTATGATGTTATTATTAATAATTTAATCAACTGTTATTGTTAGCACGTGTATGCTTATATGGTTTCTGTTGATACCAGCTGATAAGTGGCTTCATAGCTTGTTTTTTGGTTTAAAATTGCTCAGGATGTCTTTGCTAAATTACTTTTCCAGGTTAAATGATTCAAACAGGTACTAAAATGAAATCATAACTAGAAACAATGTAGAAAATTCAAGGGCTCAGCCTCATAGATTATTAGCTGAAAAAAAGCAGAATCTCTACCTTAAGTTGCTGCTAGAAAGCTCCTGACTTGTTTTTTACTTTAAGCCTTGCTACACTGACCATAAGATATAAATAGGCTGGCCAGTTTAGTGCAGTCAGTGACAAAGGTGACATTTGTTTGATTTTCACAGTTTATCTCAACAAAAAGAAGTTTCATAGTTACTTAATTGCACCTGTAACCTTTTCAAGTAGTTGGAGAAGTCTTTGGACGGTGTTTTTGCCTTATCTTGTTGCTAGGAAGTAGGAAAATCATGACTTCTGATTCCTGTGTGATGATCGCCTCTTCTTTTCATTTGGCCACTCCCACTTTTAATGAAATATTGAAATTTAGAATTTTTTGCACTGCAAGGCATGTGCGGATATATAGAGGAGATACGGAATACATACGTGTACATACAAACAAACTCTACTCATCTTAGTGGGCTTTGCCCAATTAATTCAAATATGATCTAGCCCATGTATAATTTATATAGTAATGAAACTGAGCCTGATAATGAAACACAGCAGTCACTAAATGAGGCTAGTCACTGTCAGACTGAGACCCCGCAGGCCTTTGATGATGAACAATCTACCAGCTCACAGGATCCTCCAACTCCATTATCTGAAGGTCTTCCACCTGTTAAGCAACCAAGGGTTTGTCACACTGATCTTGGAACATTTCTACCAACTGTATCAGCTGGTCGTACTGCTGTGACGGATCATGATAAGTTTTGTCTAATTGAGGAACATTTTGTACCTGAGCCATCATGCAAGTTTCCACCAGGTTCCAATTGGCGTGCTTTTCAATACCGTTGGCTCACCAGATATCAATTGTTACGATACAGTGAGCATGATAATGGGGGTTATTGTTTACCATGTGTCTTGTTCTATGTACCAAGAAATAACCTCCATTCTGATCCTGGAGTGATGAAGCCCCTCAAAATTTTCAGAAAGCCCTGGAAATTTTCAGTAAACAAAGAAATTCCATAGGTTTTCTGTAATAAAAATGAGTGAGTTCGTGATGACCAATCAGCAGCCTAGTATACAATGTCAACTTAGCCAGGCCAAAGCAGATATGATAGCTTCTAATCGTCAGAAACTTGCATCCATTGTTGAAACTATTCTTTTATGTGGATGACAGAACATCTCACTTTGTGGGCATTGTGATAGTCTCCACAATTTTGAGCACAATCCATCTGCACAACACGGCAACTTCTTGGCACTTTTACAATTTAGAATAGCAGCAGGGGATACAGTCCTGAAAGAACACCTGCTGAGTGGCTCTGTAGTTAAGAGGAATGCGACATACACATCTTATCGTATTCAGAATGAAATTCTTGATATCCTAGGCAATATAATTACACAAAAGATTGTCACCAAAATTGAAATGGCTTCCTATTATAGTATTATCATTGCAGACAAAGTTACTGACTGCTCAAACAAAGAACAACTTGCTATTGTTTTGAGATGCGTGAATGCTGACGACAATGTCATACATGAGGACTTACTGGCTTTTTTAGAATGTGACAGTGGAATCACTGGAAGTGCTCTGTCTCAAAAAATCATTTCATTTTTGGTTTCTTTGGGATTAGATCTTTCCAAGCTACGTGACCAAGCTTATGATGGTGCTGGCAATATGTCGGGTAGCCTTAAGGGTACAGCAGCTTTAATATTCAAGGACCATCCTTTAGCTCTCTACCTTCATTGTGCTTCTCACAACCTAAACTTGGCTGTTGTTAAGTGCCTGGATGAGAGAAGTATTAGCAATATGATCGGGACTGTTGAAAAAGTTTCGATTTTTTTCTCTGCACATCCAAAAAGGCAAAGAAAACTTGAGGATAGCATAGACAACACGTTGCCTGCTGGCACACTTCCATCAAGAGTCAAGAAGCTTAAAGACTTGTGTCGTACTCGGTGGGTGGAAAGGATAGATGCCTTAGATTGGTTTTGGAAGCTACTTCCATGTTTGGTTTCATGTTTTGAAGCAATTTCCAATGAAGGTTCCAGTAAATGGAGTAGACTCCTTGACAGATGCCAACACCCTTTCTCTGGCCATCACAACAACTGAATTTCTGAGTGCTTTGGTTATTACAAGTGCTTGCTTAAGCTATCTCATGCCCCTCACTAAAAGCCTTCAGTCTGAAGCCCATGAATTAGATCAAGCAGTTTCAGAGGTAAATAGCTGTGTATCAGTCTTTCAAAATCTATGAAAAGATGTTGATAAAAAATCATGATAGGTGGTTTTCAGGGATACAGCAACTAGCTACCTCTACTGGCATAGAACTATCACTTCCTAGATTGTCGATGTCAGACACAACGTAGTAATATCCCATCGCAAACACCAAAAGAGTACTATCGGCAAACTTTCATGATACCTTTGTTAGACTACATCATATCAGAAATGACAAGTCGTTTTGACAAGCATCAACAGCTTGCTTTATCTGGACTAGTCTTAATTCCATCAGTTTTAGTGAAAAGGTCATTGGATGAGGCTACAACTCAAATAGTGGATGTTGGTAAAATGTACACTGATGATCTTCCTTTTCCTTCTTGTCTGCATGGTGAAGCACACACATGGCACCTTAAATGGACTGAAGAAAACAGCCGTGGCAGTGCCTTTCTCCCAACCACACTGGAAACAACTTTGCCACATGCCACTTCAATGTTTCCAAACATTACAGAACTACTACGTATCCTCTGCACTTTACCAGTCACCTCCTGTAGTGCTGAACAATCGTTTAGCGGGCTCAAAAGAATCAAGACCGCTATGAGATCCAAAATGGGGAATGATCGTCTCACGTCTAATGCTCTTCTTCACTTGCACAGGGATGTTTCAGTTGAGGTACCTACAGTCATAAATGAATTCGCTAAGCTACATCCGACAAGATTGGAAGTTGGAAATATCCTGTCTGATAACTGAAACATTGTTTAGAACTGTTTAATCAATTTGATCAATAAACAATAATTATAATGATTATTGTAAGTTATGCCTACTGCGTTATAATACTGTTACATAGTGCATTTTGATGGTGCTAGCACCGCCAAAATGGGCGAGGTCTAAAATTTCACGGCGCGCTTTGCGTGCCACTTGCACAGAGCACCCCATCTTCTGAATCCTGCAACCGCCCCTGAATTGCTGATGCTTGATTTCATGAACATTGCCAGCACTATATCTGATGTCATCAAGTACCTTATTTCCTTGATATCTTTTTGCCCTTGAATTCTATTTGCCCTTAAATTACCTTAAAGCCACTTATTATTTAAGTAGACAATTATTTAAGTAGACAAATATTTGCGATCAATTTTGATAATGGTATTGACTTAAAGTGTACTAATTTTTGTGATTTAGCTCATTTTAAAAATTAGCATAACTATTAATAAACATCAATTATTAATAATTGTAAGTACTAATTTTTACTATTTCAAAGCCACTAGCAAAAAACACAAAAATCAGTACTCGCAAATAATAGTTGTCTTAAGGTATATCCGCACCATTAAGAAGGCTGAATGAAATAATATTTACCCTTGAATTATTACCGCATCTTGCGCTTGCATAATTGCACACGTAGCTGTAGAGGAATCCCAAAAAGTTCAGATAGCTTCTGATAAAATGGAGCTGAAGGTATTAGTCTTCACCCTTGAGTACTATTTGCCCCTGTATTGCACCCGCAGTGCTCTTAATGCTGAAATTAATAGTCCCCACAGATAGAATTTTAGGAATTATGGTATTTTCTTCAGATCAAACCCTCGTGCAACTTAGCAGCAATATTTCTCTTAAGATTCTGATATTCTTCAAGTGTACCAATTACTCTATGACTGCAATGTACTCTACATGCACCATTTTAGCTTAGTTTTTAGTAGCTTTTATGTGCGGTACACTCTGTGTCAACCTTGCGTGAGCCTTGAATCTTCAGTCAACCTGCATGAGCTCTAAATCTTCAGTTGTCAAATATGGGAGGCTTTTTCTTTGTAACAACCAGACCTATGATAATGATAGTTATGCTTCTTTTTATTTTTTGATGTAGATGGCTGAGGTGCAGGTTGTAGAACAAAAAAGAATTATTTTACTTCTTCATTGGGTGTTCATTTCAAGAAATCAAATAATCCTGTAAAATCTTGCTCCGAAACTTTAATATTCTGATTATGAGTAACATTCAAATGGCCAATGAATCCATTTAAGTTGACAAGCCTATCATTATAGTCACCGTAATGAAGCTTATATAAACCATCACAAAATAGAATCACCTACAATCACACAGTACATTTAATAGAACCATTTTCTTGTTTGGAATGCTTTTACTCTACATGATGAGAGAGGCTGGAACTGACAGAAGACTACTCCACATACCTCCCAAGGCTTGCACTTAGAAGGAGATGCCATTTTATTAAAAGTCTCAACCAGAGCCACACCTATTTTTTCTATCCAAGAATAAACAAGAATTTAAAAATGTTAATATTCTGTCATAAGTTGCATGTAAGCATATTGAGTAGTTGAGATGAAATTAATTAAAAAATTATGAGTGTTCTTAGTACAAGTAGGACTAGCATATATTGTAATCATGTATTGCTTGAGTCAAATGATATAATTAAATTCATAGGTCGAGGAAGGAATGAGATAAATCTTGACCAGGGAGACATACCATAAAATAATTCTGCAGCAGTGCAGTGAAGATGAACACATATGCTAAGTAATACCAGTGGAAGAGAGTTAGCCATGAAGAGTCAGTGTGAGCTGAGCTCCTTTCAGTTGCCACGGAAACGTTTCACAAGACCATTCGGTTTGTGGCAGTATGCGATAATTTAAATACATGTAGTACCTATAAGTGTCATGCAAGATCACATTCAAATTGACCTCCGCATTTGGTAGTGATAAAGGATGGGACTCCAAACTTTGAAATCCATTCAGATTTGAGAGAACAAGCTACCAAAAGAGCAGTGAGAGTAAATGCATCTGGCTATCAAGTAAATCAATCATTGCAAGTGAGTAGATATGTTTTGACCATTGGAAAGAGTAATGGGGCCGACAATAATGCAATCAAATCATAAATGAGGTATGCAAAAAGGGAAAAAAAGCACCAAATTACTTTAGACCATTGACAAGGGAGACATTAATGAGTCAATTTTTTGATAATAGAGTTAGTTTTGAGTTACACAACTTGGATTGAATTAGTTTCTGAGTGGCTTTTTAATGCCTAGATGATAAAGTCAGCGAAGCATCAAAAACTAATTGTCTGAATAAGGGTGTGGTGCTTTATGAGCAATGTCATTGACAACAGACTGTGTAGAATGAGGATGAGGGAAAGGTTGTACATTGAGAGTGATTTGGAGACACAGTAAAGAGAAACACACCATTATGAGCAGCAGCCATGTCTTCTAAATTAACAATAGGAGGAAGTGAACTGGCATTGAGTTGTACTTTGGGCAGTGCATTAGCAACTTGTCCTGTATGTGATGATTCATGAAAGATTGAAAGCGATGAGAGAAATGATGTGCTACTATTACTGGGTAGCTATAGTAACCTTCTACTCTCTTAGGTAAACAGCTTTTTTACTTCATCATCTTAGTAAGGTTTTTTCGGTCACATTTAGCAAGTACACACATTAAATAAAATCAATTCCTATCATCTGCACTTCATGTGATAAAGAAACCTAGCATTCTAAATATGGCAAACAAGTCAAGCTTTGCTTTATTCCAGTATGCTGGGAAACCATGTATATTAAGCATAAATGCATATCAATTTTTCTGAAAGCTCCGGGTTTTCACTTAAATCTCCATTTAATAATTCACCGGCAGTGATACGCTTTGTGCTCTCCAATGATAATGATCTTATTCGCATTGCAATTGATACATAATTACGTTATCTCATCTTTTCAAGTAAATTTGCCTACCATAGTACATATGAAATATTACTAGAATAACGATTATCAGCATTAAGTAAACGAGATTGAATATAATCAGTAAATGTTAATGGTGGGTCTCTTGCTGTATAATGTCCATTGATTCCATTTGGAAATAGACATGGAAATGCTATTTTTATGATACATTTCTAATGAAGTCAATGGCTTCTAAATTTGGTAGCGTATGATTTGTTCTGCATGATGCTCAATGCTAGTACCTTGCTGATTCTCATTATTATTGTCAGAAGTCATTGCTATCTATAGCCAAGGGCTTCCTCACTGCAAATAGGGTTCTAGTACTAGTAGATGTGCTTGATTGTGTGGTGTTAGCACAAGCAATGTTTGTACTAGTACTACCTCTAGCACTCTCAGGCCCACTACTGGTACTTGCTGTTTGATCACTAGTTGGAACAGAGACTGTAGCACTTGTGCTTTCCGGTGGCTTAACTAACATAACTCCATCACTATTTAGTGGCCTAGGCAAGGAATTAAATACTTCAGACACATTTGCAGGAAAGTAATGGTATGGCTAGCCAGGGCTCATTGATCCAATAAAAACACTATTAGCTTCATAAAAGCTTGCACTCTTGTAATTAGTCTCTGTTCCATAGAGTTCAAATTGGATAGTTCTTGTGAGATTTCATCAACATGCAAATTATTTGTTGTAGCAAATGGAGGGATTTTCCTTTCTTTATATGACATACATTTACTGTAAACATCAACACTAGATTCTACATCTTCAATAGCCAATAAAGCTTATAACTGTGTATCATTAATATACGCATGATAATGTTGTTGTAATACATTATGTATTTTACTCAAATCAACCAATGATACACCTTTTGGGTAGCACAGATGCTCACATGTACAGCATATGCTGGTTGGAATTAAGAACTTTTCTTCTGAAATTTTTAAGGTCCTTTGGTGGCAACTCTTGCTGACTTACACTTTCTGGTGAGGGAGCCGGAGGTGGTTGATTAGCCAACAATTCTCCATGATACTCACTCTTTGATTTGTTAAGCTCTCTGTTTTTGGAAAAAAGAAACAAATCATGAGAAATCAGTAGAACATAAAACATTTTAAAGAGAACTTAAAGGATAAAACTATGTCTGATACATCACTATTAATATGAACCATACCATGAAACTGAGAAAAAAAACAAATAGTGAGAAGTCAGTAAAACATTAAATATCATTTGAAAAAAGTTTGAACCATTATAGCAGAAAAACAAATAGTGAGAAGCAAGTAGTACATAAAACATTTTAAAACAAAACTTAAGTGATAGAACAAAGTCTGATGAGATACTACTGGTATAAGCCATGTTATGAAACTGAGAAAAGAAGAAACAAATAGTGATAAGTCAGCAGAACATGAAACAATTTAAAAATAACCTCAAAAATAAGAATTCAGTCCAATCATTTACTTGCAGTATTTTTATGCTATTCTATGAATCTGAGAAAAGAACACTGAGAAAAAGTAGCACATAAAACATCATTTTAAAACCAAATTTAAGTGATAGAACTAAGTTTTATCATTCACTCCTGGTAAAAAATATAATCATGAAATTAAGAATAGAAGAAACAAATAGGAGTATATAGAACATTAAATTTTAAATCAACTTTAAATGACGAAAACTTCATCTGATCAGTCACTCCTAGTATATATCATGCTATAAAACTTAGTAAAGAAACAAATAGTAATAAGTACAACATGACACATTTAAAAACTAAACTAATATGAGAAGAACTCAGACTGATCAGTCACTCTTGGAGAATACCATTATATGAAAATGAATAAGAACTAAAGTTTGATCAGTCACACTTTGTACATACCATTCTATGAAACTGAGCAAAAAATAGAGAGAAGCCTGTAGTACATAAAACGACATTTTAAAACCTAACGTAAATGATAAAATTAAGTTTGATCAGTCACCCTTGGTTTTAAAATTGACAGAAGAAACAAGCATTTTAAATCTGAGTTTAAATGATAGAACTAAGTTTGATCAGTCACTTTTGGTTTGAACAATTTATGAAACTGAGAGGAAAAACAAATAGTAAGCCTGCTGTACATATAAAATTATTATCCGATTTTATGATAGAACTAAGCTTAATTCATCATTCTTGGTTACCTGACTTTGAAACTCAAAATAGAAAAAATAGTGAAGCCAGTATAGTAGCACATAAACAGCTTTTTACATTTTAACTTAAATGATAAAACAAAGTTTGATCAGTCACTCTTGCTATAACCATTCTATGAAACTGAAAAAAGCAAATTGTGAGAATACTGTAGTACATAAAACATCATTTTAAGGCCAAACTTAAATGATGAAACTAAGTTTGATCTGTCACCTTGGGTTGAACAATTCGATGAAAGAAACAAGTAGTGTGAACCCAGTAGTACATAAAACAACATTTTAAAGCAAATTTTACATACTAAGACTAAGTCTGATTAGTGACTACTGGTATAAATGATACTATGAAACTAAGTAAAAATGAAACTAAATAGTGAAAAGTGCAGCAAAAAACCAATTTTAAAACAAGATGATATAGAACTCAAGACTCATGAGTCATTACTGGTATCAACCATACTATATAACTCAAAAAAGAAAGAAATAAAGAAAAGTGAATAGTACATAAATATCATTTTAAAACAAAATTTACCTGATAGAACTGTTTTATTAGGTATTCTTGGTATAAACCATCCTATGAAACTGAAAGAAGAAACGAATAGTGAGAAGCCTGTAGTACATGAAAATTTTTAAAATCCAAACTTGAATGATAGAAATAAGTTTGATCAGTAACTCTTGCTAAAGCCATCAATGAAACTGAAATAAAAGAAACAAATTGTGAGAAGCCTGCAGCACATAGAACATTTTAAGTCTATTTGATCAATTCTATAACTGAGAAATGAAACAAATAATGAGAATCCAGTAGTACTAATACAAAATTTTAAAACAAGTTTAAAATGATAGGTTTAAGTCTGATAATTCACTACTGGTATACTATGAAACTGAGAAACAGTGTGTCAGTAGTAGTAAATAAACTTCATTTTAAACTAGACTAAAACGATATAAACTCTGATTTATCAGTCACTCCTGGTATCAACTATACTATGAAACTAGGATCCATAATGTGGAGGGCGGGGAAAGATGAGTAGGGTTGCAAGATGCCCACACTTATGGACTCCTGTATAAAACAAAATAAACAGTGAAAGGGTTTAGTTTTTAACCAATTTCTAATGATTTAAAACTAATTTTAATCAGTTACTCCTGGTATGCACTATGCAATGAATCTGAGAAAGGAAGAAACAAATAGGGAGGAGTAGAACATGAACTATCATTTGAAAAACTAACCTTAAATGATAAGTACTCAGGCAGATCAGTCACTTTTAGTATTTATACTTTGAAACTTAGAAAAGAAGAAAAAACTGAGAAATTAGTAGTACATGAAACATCATTTGAAACCAAATTTAAATAATAAGAACAGGGTTTGATTATAATACAATAGAAGAAAAAAGGGAGTAGTATATAATCATTGTTTTACAATGTACATCTAATGATAAGAACTCAGTCTAATCAGTCATAAAACTGAGTAAAAATAAATGACAAGGAAGTACAACATGAAACATTATTTTAAAACCAGACAAAAATGAAAAGAACTTGGACTGATCAGTCATTACTGCAATATACCATTTTGTAATGATTTAACTTGTTCTAATCAGTTACTGCTGGAATACACTATACTAAGAACCTGAAAAATAAAAAACAATGGGAAGGGAGTTGAACATAATTTTTTTTGAAACTAACCTGAAATGAACTAATTGTAATCAGTCACTCCTGGTGTAAAGCATATTATGAAAGTAAGTGAAAACAAATAGCGAGACGTGAGTAGGACATGAAACATCATAATATTAAAACCAAATGTAAATAATGGTTTGATCACTTACTGCTGGTACAACTATACTATGAGAATAAACAAAAAGTGAGAATTAAGTAGTACATGAAACGTCATGTAAACCTACCTTAAATAATAAGAACTCAGTCTGATCAGTCACTCCTGGTATACTAAATACGCTGTGAAACTGACCACAGAGAAAATAGAAATGAGAAGCTAGTACTACATCAACCACTATTTGAAAATCAAGCCCAAATGATAAAAACTCAGTCCAATCATACTATGAAAGTGGGAAAAATGAAACAAGTAGAAAGAAGTGGAACATGAAGCATCCAATTTTTAAAATTAAAACTCAGTCTGATCAGTACGCTACTCTCGGTATTGACCTTACTATGAATCGAAAAACCATTAGTAAAAAGTAAGTAGTACAGAAAACATCATTCAAAAACCAAAGTAAAAAAATACTCAATCAGTCTCTCCTGGTAATTTAAACTACACTTTGAAAAAAAAACAAATAGTATAAAATGAGTAGAACAGGAAACATTAAAACATGCTTCAAATGATAAAACTCAGTTTGTGAAACAGGCTGAGCTTCAGGAAAATCAAGGACTCATTCAGGATGACTTAACATCAAGTTTGAGTCTGCCACAGAGAAAGGTGCGTTTAGTCATCATTTAGAAGATTTTCAATCCTTGCTATCTAAGAAGCTAGATAGCCTGTGCTCATGCTCGGTGCTCATGCTCGTGCTCGGCTCATGCTCATGCTTGTGCTCATGCTCGGTGCTGTAGCAATCATCACGTAAGGTGGAGCAGTGGTTATATTCTGCACATGCTCGTTTAAATGATAAAACTGAGTTTAATCAGTCATTCTAGTATAAACTATACTATGAAACTGAGAATAAAAGAAACAAGAAGTGACAAGTCAGTAGTACATGAAACATTTTGAAACCCACATGAAATGATAAGAACTCATTCTGATAAGTTATAGCAGTATTCACGATACTAAGACACTATGAAAGAAGAAACCAATTGTAAGAAGTAGTATATGAAGCATTATTTAAAAACCGAACTTAAATCATACAAACTCAGTCTGATCAGTGACTCCTTGTATAAATACCTTACTATTAAACCTAGACAAGAAGAAACAATTAGTAAAGTCAGTACAACATGAAACATTATTTAAACCAGACTGAAATCATGAGAACATGATCAGATTGATCAGTTACTACTGCTATAAACCATTCTATCCAACTAAGAATTGAATAGGAACAAAAATTGAAGAGCCAGTAGTACACAAAACATTTTAAAACCAACCTCAAATGATAACATGGTCTGATCAGTCGTGCCTTGTATCATATCTACAATACTATTAAACTGAGTAAAGAAGAATCAAAATTGAGAAGTAAGAACTACATAAAACATTGTAAAAGCAAACTAATATGATAAGAGCTCTGTCTGATCATACTATGAATGTGGGAAAAAAAGAAACAAATAGTTAGAAGTAGCACATAAAACACTAAACTTCTGATTAACACTCAGTCTCATCAGTTACCCTATAATAAGAGCTCAGTTTGATCAGTCACTATGGTATATAAACTACACTATGAAATTAGAAAAACAACAAAAAAATAAAGCAAGATGAATAAAACATAAACCAAAACTTCAAAGACAAACCTTAAATAATAACTCAATCTATTTTAGTCCTGGTATAAAGTATAGTATTAAAGTAAGATAAAAGAAACAAGTACTAAAAAGTCAGTAATATAGGGTTAAAAACCTCAAATCATAAGAACTGTCTGATCAGTCACTTCTGATATTTACCATTACTAAAAAAGAAATAAATAGTGAGAGGTAAATACTACATGAAACATTTTCTAACCAACTTCCATTGATTAAAGTTAGTCTACTATGTAACTGAGGAAAGAAGAAACAAAGTGAGAATTAGAACATAAAACATTACTTCAAAACTTACCTCAAATGATAAAAACTCAGTCTGATCAGTCACTTTTAGAGTTTTAAACTATACTATGAAATTGAGAAAAGAAAAAATTGTGAGAAGTACATAGAACTTTTAAAAATAAAAGATGATAGAACTAAGTCTGATCAGTCACTCCTGGTATAATGTATGCTATGAAACTGAGAAAAGAACAAATAGTAGGAAGTACGTAACGGTATATGAAATATTTTAATAAAACCTCAACTCGTTGAATGCACTCGGGCTCATACAATGAAAATGGGAAAAGGAACAAATATTGACGAGTGAGTAGTATACATTAAATGTCATTTCAAAACCAATTTCACATGATAAGAACTCAGTCTGACTAAATGCTCCAATATACACCATCTTAGGTAAAAACAGAGTTATAAGTGAGAACAAGAAACATCAAGTTAGAACTATGCAGCCTCAAATGACACTAAGCTATATAATCAGTCACTTCTGGTGTAATTTAAGGTAAACTATGAAACTAAGAAAAGAAGGAAAAATAATGAGAAGTAAAATAAATACAAAGCATCATTTTAAAAGCTAAACTCAAAAAAGAACTCAGTCTGATCAGTCACTCCTAGCAGTTTGAACTATACTATGACAATGAGAAAGAAGAAACAAATACAGAGAAATCAAAAGAACATGAAGCATCATTCTAAAACAAAATTTAAATGACAAAACCCGAGTCTGTTCAATCAATTCTGGTATAAAGTGCACAATGATACTAAGATAAGATGAAAAGTACATTAAACAAATCATTTCAAAAATGAAATTTTAATGATAAAGAACTCAGTCTAATCAGTCACTCTTGGTGTAAAGTATACTATGAAAGTCAAAACAAATAAGTGTACATTAAACATCATTTTTAAATTTAGCCTCTAATAATAAGAACTAAGTCTGATCAGTCACTTTTGGAATTTTAAACAAAACCATGCATCTGAGGAAAGAAGAAACAAGTTCTGCAAAATCAGTAGTACCTGAAACATTAAAAAGAAACCAAACTAAAATAATAGAACTAAGTCTGATGAGTCACTTGTGGTATTAACTATGCTTGAGAACTAAGAAGAAATAGCAAGAAGTCAGTAATACATGAAACATTTTAAAACCAACCTTAAATGATAAGAACTGTCACATCGGTCACCACTGAGTAGAATAGAAACCAACACTGGAAGGACAACATGAATCATCTTTTTCCAACCAACGTTGAATGATAAGAACAGTCTGATCATACTAAAAATGTGGGAAAAAGAGAAACAAATAGTAAGATGTGAGTGGTACATAAAACATCTTAACTAGCTTCTAATGACAAACTTAGCTACTTCTGGTAGAAACTATACTTTGAAACTGAAAAAAAGAAAAAGTTAAAAGTAGAACATGAAACATGATTACCAAAACTAACCTCAAATAATTAGAACTCAGTCTCATCAACCACTTCTATTAGTCTATAATATTTGTCAACCAAGGCAAGGCCTGATTTTACATTTGCTGTTTCAAATGTGAAATTGTCTAAGCCAACAAAAGGTCATTGGGTTGCTGGTAAGAAAATCATTAGATAGCTACAAGGCGTTAGAAACTGGTTTGAAGGACTGATATGATGGCTCTAACACAAGTACATGTAACATGTATTGGTTATTCTGATTCTGGAGGTGACACCTCTGGTGACGTTTTCAAATACGAGGTACTAGAATTAGTTAAAGAAGCAAACCAGTGTTGCGCTCTCTACTGCTAAGGCTGAAAACAGAGAAAACAAGAAACAATAAAATGAGTAGTATATGAAACATAATGCATTTTGAAAACAATCCCAAATGACAAGAACACTAAGTCTGATTTGTCAATCCAGGTATATACGTATATAGTATGACTGAAAGTGAGTAATAAAGAAACATCATGAGAAGTAAGCTCTACGTCAAACATTTGAAACCCAACCTTAAATTATAAGAACTCAATCTGATCTATAAAAGTGAAAGAAATGAATGGGTGAAGTGAGTAGTACATGACAATTCTTCTTTCAACCATGTCTTATGAAAGAAATTTACCAATCTGTTACTCCTGGTATACACAATACCATGAAACTGCATGAGAAATAAAAAACAGTGTAAGTAGACCATAAAACATCTTTCAAAATTAACCTCAAATGATATATAATACCCAGTTTCATAAGTCACTACTCATAGCTTGAACTGCACTACAAAACTGAGAAAAGAGGAAACTAATAGTGAGAAGTACTACAGGAAACATCATTTAGAAACCAACCTCAAATGACAAGAACTCAGTTTGTGTTTAAACTATAGTTTGAAACTAAGAAAAGGAGAAAGAAATGGTATGAAATCAGTATGCATTCAACATTACTAAAACCAACCTAAAATAATAAGAAATCAGTTTGATCAGTGACTCCTGCTATAAACCAAACTATGAAACTGAGAAAGATTAAATGGTAAGAGTCAATAGTGCATAAAGCATCATTTCAAAGAGAAAATTAAATTGTAAAAACTCAGTCTCTCTAGTCTTACTTGTATGAACCATTTTTAATAACCAGGGCCCTCTGGGAACCTCTAAAAGGAGAAAGGGGGTTTGGAAATATTGCAGGGGCCACTCCCCTAAGCCCGACTGTAGAGTTAGTGACCATGATAATGTGAATTTAGTAATTTGTTGTGGAGTGGTGAGGCAACTCCCAGCAAACTAGGCTCAAAACTGGTAAAAACCCCACGGCTAGTCAGAATCACAGGCAAAGTGACCTTAATGACAGAATAACAGCAGCCCAACAGATGGTATGAGACGTGTAGTGGAGTTGGAATTCCACTAATTGCTAATCTTAAAATGGCTAGTGCTGGACCAACCCTGGCTCAAAGGCAGATGGGTTACCAATGTGATTGGAATCCCAAGATGAGAGGGAACTGATCCCTGAAGCCCCCCCGGAGGGTCAAAATAATGCGTTTACCAGTTCTATGCTACTAAATATACACTGACCCCGTGGGTTTAACAAAACAAATACAGTAGAGCCCCTCCCAATGGACACTCCTGAATTACGGATACCATTGATTTACGGACAGCAGTTGTACAACAAAACGCCCTTCCTACTGTTGCTGTACAAAAGTCCCCCTGAAAAATGGACCCCCAAAATACAGAATATACACTTTTAGAAAAACGGAATGATGTTGCTGTGTTAAAGTAACCCCTCTTAAACGGACAGTGGGTGTGGTCCTGATGATCAATGGGTTAAATAATTGATTTAGATCTAATTGTTGTTATAATGGCAATTATTATGCATAAGATATTATTATTAAAAAAAATGACATATCAATAAATATTAATATAATTCTAATACTCAATGAATCTCATGATTCCGGAAATGAAGAGGTAGGTGAGGAACAACAGAGTCATTTTGAGAATAGTCTGGCTGGTCCAGACTCTGCTACGCGGGAGGGTCTGGTGCAATGTCCACTCCAGTCTTGTTCTGCATGATCAGCAATAAAACGCGCCTACACAGTTATACGTCATAGAGCGTTCCTGATAGTCATGTGATTCAAGAACACGTGAAAGCACGTAAGTATGGCAGCTGTGGACAGGATTCAGTCTTGTGTAGAAGAGGCTGCAGGTATTCTTGGCTACACAAGCCTTAAATCTGAACAGCAATACATCATAACTAAATTTCTAAAGGAGAGATGTTTTTGCTGTCTTACCCACAGGGTATAGTAAGACTGCTTGCTTCACCTGTCTACCTAGAGCTTTTGATAAATATGAAGAGAGAACTGTTGAGAACAAGGCCATAATTGTAGTTTTTAGGCCTTTGACGGCACTAATTTGTGACTAAGTGGAAGACCTGATTCGTTGCAATGTATCAGCAGGCTATATTGATTCAGAGAGTACACAGGAGGTGAAGAAGAATGTTGCTGAAGGAGTTTATAGCATTGTATTTATGAGCCCGGAACAACTGGTGGATCGATCGAGAAGGTTGTTTTCCAGTAGGATCTACAAGTCACATCTTGTAGGTTTAGTCATTGATGAGGCTCACTGTGTGGTGAAATGGTAAGTTTTAAAATAAAAAGTGCACTAATACATAA
>NW_003546252.1:127542-132355 GCF_000090795.2 Amphimedon queenslandica | reverse complement strand
ATCAAGTGCTTCATTAATAGTAGGTTTTTCATCTGCAACATCAGAATCTATCTCTAAATCATTAATATTGAGATCGCAAACCTTAATGAGTAACACAAATTACGTATATGAATTTAAAAAGATTGCCATACCTCAGTTACATTCTCCATGCTGTATAAATCAGGCTAAAAAACATCATAAAGTTTGTATAACATTTAGGTTCTATATTACTTGATTATGAGTATGGCCCAGTAATGTTGACAGCCAATTCTTCAGACACGAATCATGATCAGAACCAAGATATGTAATGAGAGAATACAACGATTGCTTACTCATACAATTGAAAAATTGTGGAGTCTATTATAAACCTAATTGAAGGAATTTTTATTAATTTCTCATGTGGCAACTTAAACTAACTGCTGTTACAGAGTGTCCTGAATACAGTATAGTTGAAATCAATCTTTGAAAAAGTGACATCTGGCCGTAATGGTACTTTGATATACAAATGACAGCACAGATAAACTGTACTCTATGTGGTCTATAATGAAATGCCTGAATTTATGTTCACCATCATCAAAATATACCTTAAAGTCTTTGTTTCGGTACTGGCAAGAAGAAAAGAAAGAAATACAGGGCAGTGTTCTTTTGCCTCCTGTAACACTCTGGCCCATGGAAAGGAAATGATGTCATTCCTGTTACGTGACTTTTGAATGGAGTTCACTGCCTTACTACACAGCATGGTTATCTCCTTAATCAACTTGCCCATTCCAATAGATAAGTATCGGATAATTTCATCATCTTTTAAGGCTACAGAAGCAAAACTTTTAGCAGAATCACCACATCGAGCTATCTTTTTTACAAAATTCTTACGACGAGGAGTAGTCTGTGTGTAAGACTTGGACCCACTTCTGTGACCAATGCCTACCTACAGAACATACACAACGTTGATTAAAAATGTAACAAAATATTACCACAATGGGTGGAGATTCTGTAATAGCTTCACCATAGTCTGGCTGGGCAGCCAAATTAACACAACTTCTCTTAACAGAAGACTGCAGAGCATCACCAGTTACTCTTCTCTTTCCAAGACAACCACTAGGTACAGGCATATCAGGAATTGTAGAGAAAAAATTAGCAGTGAAGAGTATAGACGAGCTTCTTTCTTCTGGTGAGTGTCATAGGCTCTGCTACATCCCCTACAAACGTAAGAACTTCCAATCAGTGAGTCCAAGTCCAGCTCCACACCACTTTCAAGGCACCTTCTTGTTAGCAGTCTCTTCAAAAGATCATAAACTCCTCTGGCAGCAGCCCTAGATCCCTGTAAAGCTTCTTCACCACAGGCCAAACAGTTTGTCGCCATTTTTAATCACGTGATAGAGGCGTGTCTATTAATGAGGGTATACTTAAATGTAACACGGCAGATTTCTGCCGTAAGAACAAGACTGGAGTGGACATTGCACCAGACCCTCCCGCGTAGCAGAGGGTCTGGACCAGCCAGACTATTTTGAGAAGTGATCAAGTCCTTAGAGGATATACAAGCTTACCTTGACCACTGAGGTTGTGCAGATTAAGTAATGGACACTGACAATAACTTTCAAATTTACGTCTTTCCTTTATGAGCAGCACACAAACTGCACTTCTAGACAATTTTCATCATATGACCATGAAATACTAACTAATAAACTACATTCTACAATAATTAATAGAATTAATTGATTTAATAACTATTCACCACCCCTGATTTAGGACACCCCTCAAATAAGGACACTTGAGTACATCCCAATGGTGTCCGGAGTTAAGCGGTTCCACTGTATGAGGAGTGTGTGTTGAAGTGAACACCGCCAGAGGTGCTATAGCGCATCACTCCCCAAACCAAGGTAAAAGGAAGGTAACAATGTGTGAGTAGAAAACCAAAAGAATAGTTTTGAAAGAAAAATAACAATCATAACTAAGACAATAATAACAATAGTAAAACCAACACAAGCAATCATAATGAGTAAAGCTACCACTAGACAAACAAATTAACAAGTCAAATAATCAACATAAAGAGAGGATGAGAGGAGAGCAGGGGCTACTGCAACAAAGGTACTTTGTGAGGTACGAATGTACCTAGTGAAAGCAGATGACTTCTAACAGTCAAGAGTTGGGATCAATGAGTCCTCCAAACCACAGGCTGCAGCTGCGGTTGCTCCACTGATCCTGAAACTGTGGCCATTAAAGCGATGGACATCAAACGCATGAGTTGACAGTGTGCACCAAACAGCCTCAACCAGTCTGGTGCGGGAGAGTGGAGAACCATCTTGGAAGAAAAATAAAGGGCCTGGGGTAGGCCCCCTTACTGCCAAGTAGGACAGAAGTGACTTGACTGGGCATATTGGACCGTCCACCCGGTTGAGAAATATCTGGGCCCCCACCCCACACACATCCATTTTGCTTTGGCATAAGTAGAGCAAGACAAAGGATGGAGATGAGTGAGAAACCACAGCCACATTCGACACAGCTAACACACACCCACTCAACGATGAGCAGGTAAACTCGCCTGTCCTTAAAAAACCAAAGAAGCCAGTACAGCAAGCCAAGCCGCCCACAACATATCTGTATCAGGGAAAACTAGGTACTGCACCCATGCAGTAAACAAAGTGTTCAGATTATGTGGTGTCACTGGAAGATGTTGCGTTCTCTGGTGACCTGGTGAAGATCGCTTTATACCCTTAGGACATATTCAAGACAAGGTAGACTGGAAAAGGCAGGGTCTGGGAAGCTCAGGGCAATCTGTCCAAACATGTTACTACTGAGGTAAAGCCTAATTGACCCACAGGCAAGATCATGGGCAGCCAAAAAAGCAGCAAATTGAGCTAAGACAGGTTCAATGGGCGGGAAAGGGGGATGGCAAACTCAAATGACGACAAAACTGAATGTAACAGTCAACTGCAGATTGGTATGAGAGGAGGGTATTTGGAGAAAGAGAAGTCACAAGGTACTCCTGAACTGATACGATGACCCCCAGTCCAGTTGGTGAGACAGTGGCAGCTGAGATACCTCCAAAGGGACCCACAAAGGGATGGCTTGTGCAAAAAACGAGATAAGAGTGACATACTTCCCTAGACAAAGCATCCGCTGGCACGTTTGAGACCTCTGGCAAATGGTGAGTGCTGTATGAGAATTGGTACAAGGTTGCATTGGAATAGAGGCAGTGGAGAAGGTGAAGGAACTTCTTGTCCTTAGCAGATTTGCTCTGGATGACCGACACTACTGCTGCGTTATCACAAAGAAGAAAAACATGGCACTAGTGCCACCCTCTCCCCAACACAGCAGTGGCCATGCCTGTTGAGACCATCTCCTTAGCAGCAATACTGACCTCATTCCAAGAGTCTGGCCTGCAGCCATTCATTGAGGGATAACAAAGCCACACAGCCAAACCCCTCAGAAGCATCGGAGTGGACATGGATGTAAATCCTCCAGAATAATAAAGGCCACCACATGCCAGTCCTGCAGAAAGCAATTCCACCATGCCAGGTTTGCCTTAGAAGTGGCATTGAGATGCACGAAGTATTGCATCTCAGCAACCTTGGCCATCAAAGAAAACAGTTCCCGAAGGAAAATGCGGCCAGGTTGTACCACCACTGCAGTGTGTGACAGGTGGCCCAGGAGGGACTCCAAGTCAGACCGCTGAAGGGACGGTTTTCCCCTCCAATGTCCAACCAAGGCCTTGATGCGCTGGAACTTGTCCTGGGGTAGCCTAAGCTTGAAGGGAGCAGAACCAAGGACAATTCCCAAAAATGTGACAGTGGTACTCGGGGGCCTCGAGCTTTGGCAGTGAAACAAGGACCCTTGTTATGCGAGTGTCCCTAAAGCAGTGTGTTAAGCTGGGCTACCCTCATCAGAAGTGGAGGCCCAAATAGCAAAAAAACATCTAGGTAGTGAACAATATGAGCAACACAAGCCCGATGCAGAACCCAGGCCAAAGCATCTGCAAAGGTTGTGAAGATCTTTGGGGCTGAAGAAAGGCCAAACAGGAGACACTGGTCAATAAACACCTGGCCCTCCCAAATAACTTCCAGGACCGGGTGATCACAGGAGTGGAAGGGCAGGATTCGGTAGGCACTCTTCAGGTCAAGTTTTACCTTTTGTGTAAACCAGCCAAGCTCCAGGATGAACGACACAGCATCATCCACCAATGGGTAACTAAGGGAGCATATGTCGGAAGGAATACTGTCATTGACACTCTTACACTTAGGGAAAGAAAGGGTCAACAATCATCCTCTAATGGAGGATGATTGTTAGTAAGCTGTTTTCCTTAACTCAAAGTAAAATTCAAATTCCTCAGTGCCTACAAATAAAGCTAAAACTAGTACTAATTAACTATAACTAGAACTAAAACTTTAATTGTGAGTTACATTAACTAAAACTACACTAAACTAGCACACTTGTAATTACTTAAATTATTGCACTATAATTAAGAGGTCTGACCACTAATACCTGCATTGTAATGTTGGTCAGGTCATTTGGTTCATTCACAATTACTTGAGTAATTGTTTTTACATTATTGGAAAAATTTTGTGAATTAACTATAACTAAAACCAAGAGTCCATTTTATTTAGAGAGAGTGTCTAACTGCCTTATAGTGCTAGTGATATCACCGCGTAGAAGCCTCAATTAGTGCTTCCTTTGATGTTTAGAAGACTCGAGTTGCAGGCAAGGAATGAAGAATGGGAATAAATTAATCATGGCAAGGGGCGTGTCATTTAAATAACCGGACCGCGCCCTTTGTGCTTCATTGCTTGAAGAAGTCCAGGAAGAGCTGCTACAGCAACAAAATCCCGATGATGAGAGA
>NW_003546252.1:122348-127532 GCF_000090795.2 Amphimedon queenslandica | reverse complement strand
GATGATGAGAGACTTGGTAGAGCAGGAGCAAGTGCTGATTCACCAGGCACACCAACTGGAGGTGGGAGAAAAGATCTAGAGGCTCCTATGAACCACAAGTGGCTCAGCAGAGATCTAAGACTAAAATGCTCAATAAAAATGAAAGGACAGCTATAATTGCAGACATGCACAACATATTCATTTCTCTTCACAAGTATTCTAACTCTAGATGTTAGTCCAAGGGAAGGGTGGTCATAGAGCTTCTGATGAGTGAGAACCAGACACTGTTGGTCATCATCTGTGCTACACTTTACAACTAGAAACCCTTTTAGGTTAATAAAAAGACAGGAGTACAAGAGATCAGTGTCTATAGTAGCTTGGGGGCTTTCTTGACAAGTGTGCCTGGTGCCTGCTACACTCGAGATAGTCTCAAGGCTACAATAGAACTGGCGGCCATTTTATTATTAAAAGTAGCTGAGTACACGCCCTAGCATTGGAATGAGTCTGGAGAGTTTTAATTTTATTCTTGCCACCTATAGAGTGCGCGGAAATAGCCAAAGATAAACAAGAAACATCTACGTGGTGATATCACTAGCACTATAGGGCAGTTCGACACTCTCTCTAATATAATGGACTCTTGCTAAAACTAAAACTAGAAGCACTTGAAGAATAAAACAAAAACTATAACTAAAATAAGTTATAACAATAAATAAAACTAAAATTGCATAGCTAAACTAAAATAAAACTTAAAATTATAGAAATAGGAAACTAAAACTTAAACTAAAATTATTGTACTATACTAAAACAACACTAGTCCTCCATGCATTACCTTCATGGCCTTAGGGACTAGGCCAATGGGGCTAATATGCACTTGGTCGAAAAGAGGCCATGGGCTTGACATACGGCCAGCAGTTATCTCCTCCCTGATGTAAGTACAAATAACCTTTGGCTGTGAGTGACAGCATGAGTGATTCCGTGTTGAGGATAAAAAAGCACTGGGGAGGACAAGCCATTATAAAACCAATCCCTCTATCCATAAATAGCCAAGCGTTTATCCTGATCGTGGGCCAGGAAAAACGACAAGAGTGGTAAGTTTACTAGTGAAGTTGGCACAAGGCAGTTACTGGGGGATAGCCCGCAGACCCTGCCAAGTCTCGGAAATCATCCCAGTAAATGTAGCAATCCCCCACCAGACCCATGAGAGCTTGCGTCCTCTCAAACAACACAACCTACCAGAATGAAGAAACATGAGCTGAGCATGAGCAATTAAAGCTGGGAGATGGTGTGGCAGAGAGAGCATGGAGATTGTTAGGCAGTGATAGCAGGGAGATGGAGTGGCAGTGAGAGCAGGGAGTTTGTGTGGCAGTGGAAGCAGTGAGATGATGTGGCAATGAGTGCAGGGAGATAGTGTGGCCGTGAGAGCAATGAGATGGTGAGCCAGTATAAGCGGAAAGTTAATGTGGCTGTGGGAGCAGGGAGATGGTGACACAGTCAGAGCAGGGAAATGGTGTGGCAGTGAATGCAAGGGAAGGTGGGGCATTTATTGCTGAAAGATTGTGTGACAGAGAGAGCAGGAAGATGGTGTGGCGGAGAAATAGTGTGGCACTTACAGCAGATAGATGGTGGGGCAGGGAGAGCAGGGAGTTGGTGTGGGCAGTGAGAGCAGGCAGTTGGTGTGGCAGTGAGAGCTCGCATAATGTGTGGTAGGGAGAGAAGGGGTATGGCGTGGCAGTGACAGCAGGGAGATGCCATGGCAGTGAGAGCAGGAAGATTGTGTGGCAATGATATGGTGTGGCGTTGAGAGCAGCGAGATTGTGAGGCCGTGAGAGTATTGAAATAGTGTGGCAATGAGAGCACGGAGATGATGTAAAAGTGAGAGCAGGAAGATGGTGTGGCAGAGGGAGCAGTGAGATTGTGTGGCTGTGAGAGCAGGCAGTTGGTGTGCCATTGAGAGTAGATGTTGGTGTGGTAATAGCAGGAACATATTGTGGGAATGAGAGCAGGGTGTTGGGGTGGCAGTGAGAGTAGGAGCTGGTGTTGTAGTAAAAGCAGGGAGATGGTGAGGCAGTAAAAGAGCATGGAGTTGGTGTGGCAAAGAGTTGCTGTGGCAGTGACAGCAGGGAGATGGTGAGGCAATGGGAGCAGGGAGATGGTGTGGCAGTGAGAGCAGGAGATAGTGTGGCAGTGACAGCAGTTAGATGGTGTGGCAGTAAGGCAGGAAGGTGGTGTGGCAGTAAGGCAGGAAGGTGGTGTGGCAGTTGGAGCAGTAACATTGTGTGGCATTGATAACAGGAAGATGGTGTGGTAGTGAGAGGAAGGAGATTGTGTTTGGCAATGAGAGCAGGGAGATGTGGCTGTGAGGGGAGAAAGACGTGGCTGTGACAGCAATGAGATGATGTGGCAATGAGAGCAGTGAGATGGTTGGCATTGAGAGAAAAGAGATGGTGTGGCAGTGAGAGCAGAAAGATCTTGTGGCAATGAGATGGTTTGGCAATGACAGCAAGGAGACTGTGAGGCAGTGAGAGCAGAAGGAAGGTGTAGCAATAAAAGCACTGAGATGGGTGGACATGAGTGCAAAATGTTGAGGCAGTGAGAGCAAGGAATGATGACGCAGTGAGAGAGCAGCAAGTTAGTGTGGCAGTGAGGGCAGGGTGATAGTGAGGCAATGAGAGAAGGGAGATGGTGTGGCAGTGAGTGTTTGGAGATAGTAAGGCAGTGAGAGCAAGGAGATGGTTTGGCAGTAAGTGCAGTGAGATGCTGTGGCAGATAGAGAGGTGAGATGGTGAAGCAGTGGGAGTAGGAAAATTGTGAGGCAGTGAGAGTAGGAAAATGGTGTTGGCAGTGAGAACAGGGAATTGGTGTGGCAGTGAAAACAGGGACATGGTGTAGCAGTGAGAGTAGGGAGATGGTGTTTGCAGTAAGAGCAGATAGATGGTGTGGCAGTGAGAGCCTGAAGATGGTTTGGCAGTGAAAAGATGGAGTCGATGTGGCAGTGAGATGTTGTACTAGTGGGAACCGGGAAATGTAGCAGTTTCATATTATAGTTTAGAATACCAGAAGTGACTTATTCTATGTTATACTTTCCACTATTTTGTTACATTTCTCTCATTTTAAATAAAATGGTAAGGTGCATACTAGGAGTGACTCATCAGACTGAGTTGTTATCAGTTGAGTTTATATTATTGTTTCTTGTCCTACTCACATATGACTATTTGTTTCCTCTTTTCTCAGTTTAGTAGTGCAGGAAGATCTTGTGGCAATGATATGGAGTGGCGATGAGAGAAAGGAGATGGTGAGGCAGCGAGAGCAGGGAAATTACTTGGCAATGAGAGCATGGAGATGGTGGGGCCATGAGAGCAAGGAAATGGTGAGGAAGTGACAGCAAGGAGATGGTGTGGCAGTGAGAAATGGAAGATGGAGAGAGCATGGAAATGATGTGGCAGTGAGAGCAGGGATTTGGTGTGGCAGAGAGCAGAGTCTTGGTGTGGTAGTGAGAGCAGAGAGTTGGTGTTGCAGTGAGAGGAGGGAGATGGTGACGTAGTGAGTGAGCAAGTTGTTGTGTCTGTGAGGGCAGTGTGATATTGAGGTAATGAGAACAGGAAACAGGTAGAATAGTGAGAGCAGTGAGATGTTGTCATAATGAGAGCAGGGAGATGATGAGGCAGTGAGAGCTGGGAGATAGTGAGGCAATGACAGCTGGAAGATGGTGTGGCAGTAATGGGAGGGAGATGGTGTGGCAGTGAGAGCAGGGAGATGATATGGCAATAAGTCGAGGGAGATGCTGTGGCAGTTAGAGCGGTGATATTGTGGCAGTGACAGCAGGGAGATGTTGTTTGCAGTGAGAGCAGGTAGATGGTGTGGCAGTGAGTTCAGTGAGATGGTGTGGCAGTGAGAGCCATAAGATGGTTTGGCAGTGAGAAGAGGGAGTTTGTGACAGCAAGAGCAGGGAGCCATTGAGAAAAAGGAAACGTAGCAGTTACATATTATAGTTTAAAATACCAGAGACTTATTAGACAGTTCTTTTCATTTCAGGTCTTTTAATGTTTCATTTTATACTTCATTTTGACTATATTGTTTCCTTTTTCTCAGTTATAAAATATAGTATGGTGCAGACAAGGAGTGACTCAACCGACTGTGTTTTTATCAGTTGAGCTCTCTTGAATGTTTTGTCATACTCACTTTTGTCTATTTGTTTCCTAATTTCTCAGTTAAACAGTGTTGTTTAAAATAACAGGAGTGACTGATGAGATTAAGTTATTTTTTGAGGTTGGTTTCTAAAATGTTTCATGTTGTTCTCTCTCTTTGCTTCATCTTTTTTCAGTTAAGTAGTATATTTAATACCAGGAGTGACTGATCAGACTTAGTTTTATCCTTTTCGCTAGGCTTTAGAAATGTTTCATGTGTGAGAGCAGAAACAAGGTGTGGCAGAGAGAGCAGGAGGATTGTGAGGCAAAAAGAGCAATGAGTTGGTGTGGCAGTTAGAGCAGAGTGTTGGTATGGCAGTAAAAGAAGGATATGGTGTGGTAGGAGAGCTGGCAGATGGCGTTGGCAGAAAGAGCAGGGAGATTGTATAGCACTGAGAACAGAAGTTGGCGTGGCAGTGACAGCAGGAAGATGGTATGGCAGTGAGAGCAGGAAGTTGGTGAGGCAGTGAAAGATGTGAGATTGCATGTCAGTGAGAGCAGGGAGTTAGTGTTGCAGTAAGAGCATGAATATGGCATGGCAGTGAGAGCGGTGAAATGCATAGGCGGCTCCAGGATTGCTGCTTCACCTAGGCAGTCTTAATTAAGGGTGTGGTTATGGGTTGGGTTAAGGCGTGGCCAATTAGTAGGCGGGGCATCATTTCAAAAAGAAAGAAACAATACTGAACAAAGAAGCAAAGTTATTGAAGTACAATACGACTGTTTTTGTGGAGCTCTGCTAACTTCAAAACCATGTCATCCAGTTCATCCCACAATTTTTCTGACAGATCTCTTTCAATATGAAGAAGAGTGAGGTTGTTCAGTCTTTCCTGCGACATGGTTGAACGGAGGTAGTTCTCAATTCTCTTCAAACACGAAAAACTACGCTCTGCTGTTGCACTGGTAACAGCAATTGTCATTGCTATTTGAAGAGTATCCA
This sequence comes from Amphimedon queenslandica, assembly GCF_000090795.2. Lineage (NCBI taxonomy): Eukaryota > Metazoa > Porifera > Demospongiae > Haplosclerida > Niphatidae > Amphimedon > Amphimedon queenslandica. The sequence continues at coordinate 122,432 of NW_003546252.1, read as the reverse complement.
GCAAGTAAGGAAAGCATTCCTTGACTTGAGAAAGATGGCTGTACACTTCATGAATGTGTGGCAAGTGCGATAAGGCATCCTTTA
>NW_003546252.1:119055-121351 GCF_000090795.2 Amphimedon queenslandica | reverse complement strand
AGGAAAACAATAAATGCAATCCTTTGATACAGAATATTCAAGCCAGGGGTAGTCCTTATACCAGCTGGATTGAAAGGACCTATTCACACTTCCATATCGTTTGGAAGGAAATTTTCCTTCTGGTTGTACTAGACTGGATTTGTTATCCTTTGCTATATCATCTGGAAGTGAAGAATTAGAACTAGAAGTAGAACTTGTCGGCTGAGTATTCCTAAATAACTGTGAAGTAGACAACACTTCTGTATCCGTAGAAATTGATTCCTCTGACTCCAGATTACTGTCATCACAATTAACATCACTATTTATAATTAATTAAAAATTTTATCAAATTATTAAGTGTTTACTTTTACAGGTTTAACAATACTTGCTTTACTTACTGGTATTATCTACAGTCTCATCACATCTTTTCTTAGATAGCTGGTTAATAAAGGAAAGTAAGGAAGCCTGCCGCTTAGTAGCCATAATATTATTCATGAATAATAATTAAAGATAATATTATTGTAAAATTTATTAATTGTAATTAATTAATTAATAATGATGACGTTGCTTCCTGTTTCCAGTTCAATTTTTAACCTAGGCATTGCCCCCCAATGCCTAGGCCTGCAGCCGCCTATACTGAAATGGTGTGGCATTGAGGGCAGCAGATGGTGTGGCAATGAGAGCACGAAGATGGTGAGGCAGTATAAGCATGAAGACGGTTTGGCATTGACAGCTGGGAGAAGGTATTGCAATGAGAGCAGGGAGATAGTCTTGCAGTGAGAGCAGGAAGTTGTGGCAATGACAGCAGCAAGATGGTGTGGCACTGATAGCAGGGAGATGGTGAGGCAGTGGGAGACCTGAAATTACATGGCAGTGAGAGCAGGGAGTTGGTGATGCTGTGAGAGCAGGAAGATGGCGTGGCAGAAAGAGAAGTGAGATAATGTAACAGTGAGAGGAGTCAGATGATGTGGCAATGAGAGCATGAAGATGGTGTGGCATTATAAGCTGGTAGATGGTTTGGCTTTGAGAGCTGGGAGATGGTGTGGCAATGAGAGTAGGGAGATATTGTGGCATGAAGAGCAGGAGAAGGTGTGGCAGAGACAGCAGCAAGATTGTGTGGCAATGAGCACTGGCAGATAGTGTGGCAAGTAAGGGGATAGTGAGGCAGTGAGTGCAGGAAGATAGTGAGCAGGGAAATGGTGTGCCAGTGCAATCAGTGTGTTAATGTGGCAGTGTGAGCATCGACATGGTGTGGTGACAAGAGCTGGGAGATGGTGTGGCTGAGACAGCAGGGAGATGCCGTAGCAGTAAAAGCAGGGACATGGTGTTGCAGTAATGGTAGGGAGATCTTGTAGCAGTGACAGCAAAAAGATGAGAGCTGTGAGATGGTTTGGCAGTAAGAGCAGGGAAATAGTGTTGCAGATAAAGCAGAGAAATTCTGTGGTAGTGAGACTGGGAGTTGGTGTGGCTGTGAGAGCAGGAAGTTGGGGTTGCATTTAGAAAAGAAAGATGGTACGGCTTTGAAAGTGGGGATTTGGAGTGGCAGTGAGTCCAGGGAGATGGTGAAGCAGTGGGAGGAGGGAGATGGTGAGAGCATGGAGATTATGTGGCAATGGAGCAGGGAGTTGGTGTAGTAGTGAGAGCAGGAAGATAATGTGGCAGTGGGAGCAGTGAAATGACATGGCAATGAGAAAAGGGAGATGCTGTGTCAAAGAGAGCAGGAAGTTGGTGTGGCATTTAGAGCAAGGAGATAGTGTAGCAATAAGAGTAGGGAGATGGTGTGGTAGTGAGCAGGAAGATGATGTGGCAGTGACAGCTGTGACATGGTGTGGCAATGAGAGCAGTGAGATGTAGTGGCATTGAAAGGAGGGAGGTAATGAGAGTAGATAGATGGTGTGACAGTGAAAGAAAGGAAACAGTGATATCAGGAAGTTGGTGTGTCAATGAGAGCAGGGAGATTGTGTGGCAGTGAGAGCAGGGGACTGTGTGGCTGTGAGAGGAACATGATGGTGAGGCAGCGAGAGCAGGGAGATAATGTGGCACTGAGAGCATGGAGATAGTGTGACAGTGAGAGCAGGGAGATGGCATGGCATTGAGGGCAAATAGATTGTGAGGCACATAGAGCAGGGAGTTGGTGTGGCATGAGAGCAGAGAGATGGTGTGGCTGTAGGAGCAGGGAGATGGTTTGGCAGTGAGAACAGAAAATATAGAGAGCAGGAAGATGGAGTGGGAGTGAGAGCTATGTGATGATGTGGCAATGACTGCAGGAAGTTGGTGTGGCAATAAGGGCAAAAAATTTTTGTGGCAGTGAGAGGAG
>NW_003546252.1:114822-117966 GCF_000090795.2 Amphimedon queenslandica | reverse complement strand
TGTGGCAGTGAGAGCAGAGACATGGTGTGGCTGTGGGAGCAGAGAGATGGTTTGGCAGTAAGAGCAGGGAGGTGTTGTAGCAGTGAGAACAGAAAATAGAGTGGAAGTGAGGGCAGGAACATGCAGTGGGAGTGAAAGCAGTGAGATGGTGTGGCAATGATAGCAGAGAGATGGTGTGGTGTATAAACAAGGAGATGTTGCAGCAGTGTGAGGAGGAAGATCATGTAGAAATGAAAACTGGAAGATGGTGTGGCCATGAGAGCAGGGAGTCAAGGCAATCAGAGCTTGGAGATCGTGCGGCAATAAGAGCAGACAGATGGTGTAGCAGTGAGAGCAGAAAGTTGGTGTCGCAGTGAGAGTAGGGAGATGGTGTGAAAGTGAGAGATGAAAAATGGTGAGGCAGTGAAAGCAGATAATTGGTTTGGCAGTGAAAGCTAGGAGACAGTGGGGCAGTGGGAGAAGGAAAATGCTGTGGTAGTGAGACAAAGGAGATTGTGAGGCTGTAGGAGCTGCTAGTTTGTAAGGAAATGAGAGAAAGGAGTTGGTGTGGCAGTGAAAGCAAAGACACTGTGATACAATAAAAGGAGGGAGATGGTGTGGCCGTGAGAACTGGGAGATGGTGTGGCAGCAAGAGTAGGCAGATTGTGTGGCATTTAGAGCAGGGAGATGATGTGGCTTTGACAGCAGGGAGATAATATGGCAGTGAGAGCATGGTCATGGTGTGGCCATGAAAGCAGGGAGATGGTGTGGCAGTGAGAACAGGGAGATGGTGTGGCAGTGAGAGGTTGGAGGCGCAGTGAAAGCAGAGAGATGGTACAGCTTTGAAAGTGAAAATTAGTGTTGCAGTGAGAGCTGGGAGATGGTGTAGCAGTGGGAGGAAGATGGTGTGGCAGTGAGAACGGGGAGATGGTGTAGCAGTGAGAGCAGGAAGATGGTGTGGCAGTGAGATGGCAAGGCAATGCGATGAGGGAGATGCCGTGGCAGTGAGAAAAGTTGGTGTGGCAATGAGAGCAGGGAGATAGTGGCAATGAGAGCTGAGAGAGAAGAAAGATGGTGTGGCAATGACAGTTGTGACATGGCAATGAGAGCAGGGAAAACTTGTGGCATAGACAGCATGGAGATAATGACAGCTGGAAGATGGTGGAACAGAGCAACAGAGTAAGTGACCCAGAGAGAGATGGAAGGATTAAGGTAACAACCCCAGAATAAAAATAAATAAGTACATAAATTAAAATAAAATAAGTAAGATTGCAAGATGGAGGACTAATGGTCCAACTGACATATATGCCACAACAACCTCAAACACAACTATAACAGCGAAATAATGACTGCATGGATAATAACTAATGACACACATCACACCCCAAACCCATTGCGCCACATGCACAGCCAATGAGAATACACATGGATAGCCTCCGACACAACACAATAGGGACCCACTAGGACTAAATGAGGACTCAATAGACGAGCTAACTGCTGGTGCAGAGGTTGGAGTTGGATTGGGAGCCTGGGAACAGTATGAGAACAGATTGGGGTGGCTGCAAGGCCTGAGGATGGCACAGAAACAGGTGGGGAGAGATTGTCTAGCTGACAACACCCCTCCCTTTGGAGTTTGGATCATGTCGAGGAACACAGAATAATCCCAGCTACAAGGATCAGAGTCAGAGGCAGCCACCGCGGTCCTGAAGGAATAGTAGCAGCAGCACTTACTGTAGTGACAGTGTGTCTTGAACCTCTAGCTCAGCCACAACCATGACCACGAGTCTTCGGCATGTTGAACAGAAAGAAAACTAAGTGAAGGTATACTGAAGCAATAAATGGCAGTGAGGGTAGCCAACACACAGAGACTAAAAGGTTTGATGTGCGCATGTGTTGGGACATGTGGCCATCGGGAGTGGCCCTTGCTTATTAAATACCTTTAAATGCCCATATCTAAACTACACATAAAACTGAGAAAAGAACAAATAGTAAGAAGGTAGTAGTACATGAAACATGTTAAAACCAATCTTACATGATTGAATTAAGTCTGATCAGTCACTCTTTGCATTAACTTCACAAGGAAACTGAGAAATTAAGAAACATTTATTATTATTATTATTATTGTTATTATAAAATTTTACAGACAAAGACAAGGGAAGTGAGAAGGACAGAAAAGATAAATGAAACAGAAGAAAAGTTTGAGGGGATATTGTTTAATTGAAACTGCACCCTGAGAAAAATAATTAATGAGAGAGAAGGACAGGTAGGAATGAGAGAACATTTATAGCAAGGACAAATAAAGTGATAAGTGCGTGTATTGTTAGAATCAAAACTATTTATAAAATGGTTAATCATATGGTTGGTTACTGAATTTTTGATTGATGTGATGGATTGGTTTATGTCGATTTCTGGGAGAGTTCCACAGGCATGGTAGACGGTGAAAAAATGAATGTTAAAGGACAGAGGAGCGAGATTGACAGTGTTGTAGCTTAGATTTGGAAGTAGAGCGAGTTGTAATAGGGTGGGAGCAGAAAGAGAAGTAATCTAATATATTGAAATAAGGGGAGGGATTTTTGAGAGATGAAATAAAGAACAATATGTCGCTTATTTTTAGCTTGTACATCAGGGGTAGAGTTTGTAATGAAATAAGTCTGGATTTATAGTCGGATGAATAGTCATTCAGTATATACTTAGTTGCTCTTGTCTGGACTTTCTCAAGGGTAGTTATGTCTTTGATTAGATTAGGCCTCCAAATTGGGAAGCAATATGTAAGCTTGGGAATGACTAGGCTAAGAAATAATAGTTCCTTAGTCTTGATAGGGGTAGAGACAGAAAAAGCTCTATGTAATAGTCCAATGGACTGATAGCTCTTAGCAACAATGCTATTGATGTGTTTTGACCAGGAGAGGTCTGATTCAAATATGACACCTAGGTCTCTAATGATGGATTTCCAGGGAATGGTCTGGCCATTGATGTAGTAGGAGGAGACCAGAGGAGAGTGGCGCTTTGAGCAAAATGTGATTAATGAAGATTTCTCTAGATTGAAGGAAAGTCTGGAAATCACACTCCATTGGTAGATGCTATTTAACTCTTCTTGCAATGTGTCACAATCATCAAAAGATTCCACTATCTTGCTGCATTTGCTATCATCTGCAAACAAATACA
>NW_003546252.1:87851-114812 GCF_000090795.2 Amphimedon queenslandica | reverse complement strand
AGTGATACCTGCCTTCCAGACCCTTTCCAGTAAGATTGAGTGAGAAACAGTATCAAAAGCCTTTCGAATATCGAGAAAAATTACATCAGTCTGGCATTCGTTAGAGAAAGAATCGAATAATGTTGAGAGATAGGCCACCAATTGTTGCAGAGTAGATCGATATTTAAGAAAACCAAATTGACGTGGAGAAACAAAATAAGGCTGGATAAAATCAGCTATCTTGTCAAAAATGATTTTCTCCAAAACTTTGGAAATACAACATAGGAGAGAGATGGGCCTGTAATTAGTTACGGAGCACTTATCACCAGATTTATGGATGGGGGGGTATTAGCTGGGTCCTCCATTCTAATGGAAAGTATGACTGAGCAAAACACTGACCAAAAAGATGGTGTATGGGCTCACAAAGAGGCATGGCACAGGATTTTAGGAGGCGAGCGGGAATACCATCTATGCCAGTAGCTTTGCATGGGTTGAGAGAGACAAGAGCAGAGAAAACGTCTTGGATGGAGATTTCAATAGAGTCCAGAGTCTGAGCAGGGGTTTAATGTGAGAAGGGAGCAGATGCATCATGAGGTAGGAATACTGAGTGGAAAAAGGAGTTAAATAGACGAGCTTTACCCTCATCTGAGCTCTCTGACTCGTCACCAATGGACACTACATTGGGTATGGAATTGGAATGGAGGAGACTTCTAATGTAGCTATATATGGTATCATCATTAGAGAAAGCAAATTTGTCAACCAATGCAGCTTCGTAATTGGACCGGGCTATTGATATCTCCTCCTGTAGCATAGCCTCTAAAGAGAACAATATAGCAGAGTGGACTTTAGCAACACGTGACTTTCTCCTTTGGGAACGTAGTTGGTTTAAATGATGTCTAATTTGCCCCGTAAACCACTTTGGAAACTTCTGAAAGGAGCGCCTGACCTTGGGGACAAATGTAGCTATAGAAACGTTTAGTATATATTTATTAAGAATGTCCACAAGCATTTAATACTGTTCGAAGAGAAGTAAACACTGAAATCGATGTCTATTAGGTGATCCGACATTGCATCATAATTACATTTTGCAAAATGCAGATAAAATGAGGGAGAATGGTTAGGGGTAGATTTGAGGGTAGAATGAGGGATGGTAAAAGAGATGGGAAAATGATCAGATGAAAAATTTGAGAGTGACTGAGAATTATGCACATGAACATCAATAACTGAGTCTGGTGACTGAGAGAATAATAGGTCCAAAATGTTACCTCCTAGATGGGTTGGGGTAGTGATGTGTTGAGAGAGATTGGCACAAAAAGCGAACTCAGTGAAAAGGTGCAAAGGGCCACTGGGGCTGGACAGGGAAGACCAGTCTATATTGGGAAAGTTAAAGTCACCCAGCAGGATGACGTGGGTGGAGATAAGGTCGGACAGAATATCAATGAGAGATTGAACCTCATTAGCAGATGCATGAGGGGGAAGATATACAAGACACGGACGACAGGATGAGGAATTTGAACTAACACAGTCACAAGTTCCATAGATTCAGGACTGGGCAGCTGAAGAGATGAGATTTAATCATGGATTGCCAACAATACACCACCACCCTAAGACTTCCCGTCTTTGTGATACAGAGTAAAATCAGTACTGAGAATTTCGTTATCAATAATAGAAGAGTGAAGCCAAGTTTGAGTTACTGCATAGATTTGATACTTAGATGAATAAACAAAGGACTGAAAAGGTTTGTTTGTTAACCAGACTTCTGATATTCCATAGGCAAACTGAACATAGTCAGTTAGTAGTACTGGATGTGGAGGAAAGATTTTGGTCCATAAGAGGACTATCAGCAACATCTGTTGGAGGGGAAGGAGGATTACTAACACTGTTGCCAGTGCCTACATCCTCAGATAATTGAGCACACTCCTTAAAAACTTGATTTATAACAGACCCTCTTTTGACATGGTTCACGAAAAAATTGAATCAGAAATGATGCTGATATTCTTTCTTTTAATGTCGGATGAAATGAGGTCATAACGTACCTTGAGTAGAATAGAGCGAGACTTCCTTAAATGGGGAGGAAGGTCGGGAGAAATTCTTAAATGAGGACGATCGGCAAATGATAATTTATTTGAAAGAATGGTAGCTACATCAGAGGCGCGAGACAGTAACAAATAGTGGACAAGTGCTGTTGGGCTAGTATTTGCCCAGTCTATAACAATCTCGAACAGAATGATTAGAAAAAGAGGGGAGGAGAAAGGATAGAAGAAATCTCTACAGAGTCTTCTCTGAGGCGAATAGCTCTAGGAGTACCAGCTAACTGTTCCCCAACACCTGAACTATTAAATTGAACCTCCTATCTGAAGAGTGAGATTGATTTTTAGCTGGATGATAATCACTGGGCTGAGAGGGGGGAATGGAGTTGGGAGATAGGTTCTGACTCAGTGAATTAGTAGATGGAGATGTTGAAGAACTATCGCTATTCACAGGTTGATTTTGCTGTTTATTACTGGCGAGTTGCTCCTTCAGGTCATCAACAACCAATTGAAGGGATGATACTTCCTGTAAAAGTGATCTCATGCAGTAAGGACAAATGAAAGGATAATTCTTAGCGACTGGTGCACTGATTCCAATACGTTTACTGTGACACCAGTGAAAGCAGAGTTCACACTCGATCTTGTGACCAGATTTCTTGGTAGAGAGACAGAAACATCACACAGCAGTTGATTGAGACTGCTGAGAGGGAGATAAGTTGGGAGAGGGAGCAGGGTTAATGGTATTGGCTGCCCCACTAGCAGAGGTTCCATTTCCAACTGGTGCTCGTTTCACTACTGGCCCTTTGGCTATAGGCTTATTACTAGCAGTAGAGCTTGGCTTGGTAGGAGTTTGGGAGGATACACCAAGAGATTTCCTTGAGGTAGGATTGGAACCTTTATTAGATGGCATCATAGAGATATATGGTAGAGAAACTGGTTTAAAGGAAGTTTGGAGTCTGTAGTCCCACATGGTCACAAAACTCTGCCACTTGACCTGTAACTAAACAAAAGTGACACAGACAACACTACTGATCAATTATTGACAAACCAGATTTAGTGGCTGGCTGAAAACAAAGTAACAGCCAGGAATAAGACACAAAGAAGAGAGCAGAGCTGGAGAGTCAACCACCATTAATGTGGGCGGAGAGTCAATCTCCTTTTGTCACCTGATGTGAAAAAACAGGGTATATGCTCCAAAATTGAACATTGAGATATACACTTTTTAAAACTAAGTGGAGTTTTTCCTTTTGGTTTTTGTTCCATGTGATGTGACACATCTAGTGCTGAGTTATGATTATTTATGCAATAGGAAGTCTAACCATGCAGATGCAATTGAGTTACAGCCTTTTTTATGATGACGTCTTGCATTATTTACATGGTGTACAACATAAAGAAAGGCCTGTAAATTACCTTTTTTTACTTATTTATCGGCCAAACTTGGTATCATATGAAAGGAAATACTTTATACAATACATTTTGGATATATTCTCAGTTTTGATGACGTGCTATGTTTACAACTCTGAGAAGCCATATCTCTAATTAATAATTCCCGCTGATAGCCAGGTTTTCTCATATTGGGGTCACATAGTGAGAAGTCAGAAGACAAGTAACATTATTTGGAAACAAAACATACATAATAAAAAATGAGTCTGATCAGTCACTCCTGGTATAAATATACTATGAAACTGACAATAGAAGAAACGAAAAGTAAGATATGAGTAGTACATGAAACATCATTTCAAAACAAACCTAAATGATAAGAACTCAATTTTGATCATACCATGAAAGTGGGAGAAAAAAAATAAGTAGTGAGAAAGGAGTAGTACGTTAAACATCTTTTTTAACCAATTTTTAATGATCACAACTTAGCCTATCAGTCACTCCTGGTATACGAAGTAAAAGTAAATAAAACATGAAACATCATTTCAAAAATATATATAAGAAGTCAGGCTGATCAGTCTCTCACAGTAGTTTAAACTATATTATGAAACTCAGAAGAAAAGAAACAAATACAGAGAAATGAAATTACAATCAAATGTTTAATCATATGAACACAGAGTTTGATGAGTGACTCATAGTAGAAAGTATGTTATGAAACTGAGAAAATAGGAAAGAAATACTGAGACGTGAATAAAACATAAAGCAACATTTCAAAAACAAATCTGAAATCATATGAACTCAGTCTATTAAGTCACTCTTGGTGTATATTATATGAAAGTAAGAATAGAAGAAACAAACAGTAAAAAGTGAGTGGTACAATAACTATCATTTAGAAATGAACCTTAAATGATAATTATCTGATCAGTCACTCCTGGTATATACCACACTGCCAAAGTGAGTACAGAAGAAATAAATAGTGAGAGGTAAGTACTACATGAAACAAATTTTTTTTAACCAACCTCAAATGGTAAGAACTTAGTCTGATCAAACTATGAATGAAGCAAAAATGAAACAAATATTGAGAAGTACATGAAAGATCTTTTTCAACCAATTTCTAATGATAAAAACTTAGCCTATAAGTTACACTTGGTATACACTATACAATGAAACTGAGAAAAGGAGAAAGAAATAGAGAGAAGTCTGTAGAACATGAAGCATATGAAAAACTAACCTAAAAGACAAAAACTCAAAATTAATCAGTCACTTCTAGTGTTTTAAACTATACTAATAGTGAGAAAGGAAGAAACAAATACAAAGTAATCAGTAGTGTATGAAACATTTTAAAAAACTAAACTCAAATGATACGAACTGAGATTGATCAGTCACTTCTGGTATAACCCATACAATGAAACTATAGAAGGAAGAAATGAATATTTGAAAGTCAGTAGCAAATGAAACAACATACATAAACCTAACTCGAATGATAAAAACTTGATCAAAGTCATCAGTCACTACCAGAATAACCATTCTATGAAACTAAGTAAAGAAGACACAAATAGTGAAAACTTAGTACTAGAGTACGTTCTGCATGATCGGACACCACCATCATCGGGCACTCAAAAAAATTTTCTAGCTTGCAAAACTTTTTTATTATAAATTATTCTAAGGAGTGAGAATGCCTAATTTTTTCTTTAAGTTTAGTGCAGAAGTTTTTTGGTTAAGATGATTGACCAATTATTGCAAAAATTGGTCAGATTTTAGCCTTTTTTGCACAAGGAATTTGCACCGTATTTAGTACAGTTTTAAGTCATACCAGGTAAGCAACAAAAACCTTGATGTATCAGGAAATTAATGATGTAGCATTCATGGCACTTCTTGCTCCTACACAGAATGGCAAGAGTGAAAAGAAGTCTCTGCTCTAAATATGTATATACAAACACGCCCACAACACTAGTAGTACATTTTAAATTTAATTTTATTTCATCTTTTTTTCATTTTCCTATTTTCTTTTCTCCCTCCTGTTTCATCCTTACCCTATTTTGTGGTCCCTCTTTTTTCCTTCTTCCACTTAAAATTTCATTTTATTTTATATAGAATATAACACCACCCCCCTCACAATAAAACCATTAGCATTTAGCTACAATTTAATAAAGCAACAATTCTCTGGTATAGTATCCTTTAGCTTTGTACTATTATGGTCAAACCAAGTGTTACAGTTATCGCAGCATATCAATAGGATGCTGCTGTCCTTTCCATATACAGCACCACAAAAAGGGCATTCTGCAGAAACTTCATTCAAAATTGAAGCTAGTGTCACTATTAGCTTTAATGCTACTTATAGTATATTATTTAAATTTTAACAATTACATTTGTTTAATCCATTACTTCTACTTGTGATAGTCCTTTTACAATGTCAAGTACCTCTAACACTTTGATTAGCAGTAACACATAATAAGGGAGCAATAATTATATTTCTGGTTGTTTTCTCTTACTTTCAGTAGTCTTTTAACCCTGAACAACTCTAGTACCTCCAACATTCATTATCAGTAACACCTAATAAACTCTATTGGAAGTTCCTTGCATAATGCATGCAAGGAATGACAAGCAACATGAAAGGATAGCAAATCCATGCAAGGACCATGCATGGTGCATGCATGGAAAATGCATGGAGTACATATTGCATGCATGCACCTTGCGTACGTGCAGTATATACATGCATGAACAATGCAAACTATGCAGTATAAGCATGCTTGCATGCATTAAATGCATCCATGCCCCTTGCATGCATGCGTGCACCATGCATGCAAGCAGTATATGCATGCATGCAAGGTGCATGCACACAGTATATGCATGTATGTACAAATGCATGCTTGCAATATATGCATGCATGCACCATGCATGCTTGCAGTATATGCATGCATTTACCTTGCATGCTTGCAGTATATCCACACTGCCAAAAATGTTTTGTTGTTTTGACCATTTATATATAGTTACAATAACTAAAACTGAGGCAACTGTTGATAAGGTCAAAATACCAAAGTTTTACCATGCTTAATTTTACCCATTTATTCTGGTTAGTAAAATCTCTACTGTTTGTGCTACTGGTATAGTGTGACTTCCAACACCAAGTATCATTTCCCTCTGTCGTACATACATCTCTTCCATGAATTGCAACTGATTTGCTTCTTAGGATGAGAAACACGCATCTCAGTCTTGATTTTCTCAACATTTCTTGAAAATGTGATATCATCACAACCGTGTGACACCTCCCACATCAGTAGACAAAGCTGGGTAAAGGCTCAAAATAGGATTCAACTTAGGACATACTTTTCTGCTCTTGAAGAGTCTTCGGGAAAATCAGTAGCCTTCTGTTTCATTGGTGCCCTCGTATTATGTAAATGATCAATTTTTTTCTTTTGCCATGATCCCTGCGACCAATAAAAATTTTTTTAAGCAATATTTTCATTGATAAAAAGTTATTAAAAACTTACAAATCTTGTTATACACTCTCCTTGGTCTTTCATGAAAGGATATTTATTGACTAGCAATTTAGCAACAAGAATGCTTTCTGCTGTCTTAGGTGAATCCCACATTGTGTACATTTGAGTGACACTAAGTCCCTCATAATCTTATTTCTGACACTAGGGCTAAATATTCGACGTGCCTCTGGCTCACTAGGTTTCTGAATACACTGCATAATTAATGGACGCCATTTTTCAGGAACAATAAACTTCTTGCTGGATTTATGTGTAGTAATTGAAGAATCATCAGACTCAGATGATGCAAAGAACAGTTCCCTTGGAGCAGCAACATGAGCGGATGAAGCAGCTGATTCAGGTGTATTAGGATAATCAGATGCTAGTCCAGATGAATAACTTGGAGAAGAAACAGACAAAAGTGTATCAAGAGCCTTTACCTGATCTTTTGTATCACCTATAATCTAAAACAATCTGCAATAGAAATCATCTTTTGACGAATACTACTCACTTCCACAATTAGTTTATAAATTTTTTTGTGGGCCAATTTGTTTACAGATATCTTTAACATCTTGCTCAGTAAGATCAGCAAAGCTGACCCATCAACCATCTCATCTAAAAATACTATAGTATTACACATATATCAAAAACCCATAATGAGGTGTGATAGGGTTAAAATTAGGTGAGAAAGGGTTAAAATTAAACTATCAAGAGGACAAATGTAATGCACATATCATTACCTAGCTAAACAATCGTCCTATTCAGTCATTATAGCTTAAAGCACACTGTAGCAAAAGCACCAAATTTACCTTCAAAAGCTTGACAAATAAAATCAAGAATTCTTAGTTCATTCTTGAAGTAGTCAGCTACATCATTTGATGACATCTTCTGAAAAGATTCGGCTTTAGACATCACTGACAGAGAGGCAAGAGTACTACACCAGTGAAGAACACGGACAGCTAGATTGCCAAACACAGATCAGATCAACGCACCATAAACCCTACACATGCCCTGCCCCATGTGGTTGTCACGTGATGTAAGGCCACACCCTTAAGGTGTGGCTTGATGAAAATGTCTTCTATGCAATTTTGTTTTCTTTGTAAAACTGCTGTTCCATGCCTATGTCAGTCACATCCGGCTTACTGAGTCTAATGACAGTAACTTCCTTTTAGTTTGTTGGATCAATGGATGTGATCACTCAGTAAAAACTGCTTCTTTGTTCTCTAGTCATGTTTACCATTATCACAGAGCTGCATTATACTTACCTTCTCAGTCCAGTCAACTCTAGAATGAATCAAACCAGCTGTGTTTTGAACCTAGTCAATCCTGTCTGAGAGATGCATGTATACAAATGGAACTTGTGGATGTATTTTGTGACGACAGTGACGTACATGTACTTGACTGTGATGAATTCAACTGGATGATATCTACTAATGAAGTTCTAGCTGAACCTCGACCAGAAGAGGTTAAATTGGAGTCAGCAAAGTTTTTACAGCTTATGTCGCAACGTCACCATTTGTCACAGCAAGCAATAAAAGACGTTATTAGTGGATTTCAGAGTAATTCGAAATACATTATTCAAAGATTACTTCAATGATTGCTCAGAAATTAGTTGCAAAAGGAATTTCGCCTGATGTTGTGTTTGATGCACGTAAAGTTAATGATACATTAATTTGTAATGTGTGTTCTGGTCTGGAAATCAATTATTTACAAGAAAAGTACTACATGGAACATTTTGCATATGTGGTAAAGCGATTTATTTTTGTTTGCTTGTGATTTACTTCACAGGCACCTGAGGAAGTTGCATTTGGTAATCCCTTTTAAAGTGATCATTTTACTGGTGACAGAAGACAGTAGAAAAAAACTGAAGTTTTATTATGTTCCAGTAATTAAGACCTTAGATGCATTACTGAAAAATGATAGCATACGAAAGGAAATTTTAGAGGAGCATCCTGATGATGAAACGATGCATGATTTTTGTGATGGATCTGTTTTTAAAACACACCCACTTTTCAGTGTCGATAAGAAAGCATTACAAATAGTAGCTTATTATGACGAGTTAGAAATTACTAGTCCATTAGGTCTGTACATTTCACGGCGTAAGTTAGGTTGTGTTCCTCTTTATAGCAAATTTATGCCCTCGTTATTGATCAACTCATGTGTCAACATATCTTGTTGCTGTAGGGAAGTTTGAAGATATATGGCATTATGGAAGACAAGTTTTTATCTACTTTTATTGATCATTTAAAAGTTTTGTACCTTGATGGCTTAGTTCGTAATTCTATGGTATGTTGTGGTGCATTACTTGCCTTTTTAGGAGATAGTTTGGCATCTCATCTAATTGGTGGTTTTAAGGAAGGCATTTCTTTTGCCTTAAGGATTTGTAGAAGCTGCATGGTCACAAACGACAAAATGTCAGAAGTGTAATTTGAGAGACAGTGTACTTCAAGAACACCAGAATCTCACGAAAGGCAATGCCTACTATTGGATGGTCTATTACAATCTCACTTTTTAACTATATATGGCATTAATGGGCGTTCCATACTTGAGGATGTTCCGGGGTTTTCAGTGGCTACTGCCTTGCCACACGACATTATGCATGACCTTTTTGAAGGTGTAGCTAAGAAAGAGTTAGGGCTATTTCTTATTGTTCCTCTCAAGATTATTTTACAATTAGTCAATTTAACCGACGAATATAGCATTATGATTTTATTTCTTCAAAACCTTCTTGATTGAAACAACCCCACAGAGTAACATTTTCAAAATTCGCCAAACAGCAGATCAAATGATTAGCCTAGTGAAGGAGCTGCCAATGCTTGTTGGTGACATGGTTCCACAAAATGATAAAAATTACAATTACTTATTACTATTAATTAAAATTTCAAACATTTTGTTGCCCCTGTTATGTGTAAAGACATTATACCTTATTTAGAAATAATTATAGAAGAAAAGATAATGCTGTTTAAAGAGCTTTACACTTCTACTGCCATAATTCCTAAAATGCACTATATGGTGCATTTTGCCTCACAATTGTATAAATTTGGTCCCTTAACTGGTACATGGACTATGAGGCAAGAAGCATAATGGAGTTTCATAAAACGAGTTTCTCAGTGAAGTAATTTTAAAAATATTTCAAAATTAATTGCCAAAAAACATCAATTTTGGTTGTCATATAAGTTGGAATTTTGCCCAAATTTAATAACAGTAAATGTAGAAATTAGGCAAGGCAGCTGAAATATTTTGGTGTGAACCAAGTGATCTTCAGCAAGCATTTCAACACTGTAACTTATCAAGTGATTCTATTATATAACATCATAAATGGGTACAAGTACAAAGCACTATGCATAAAATAGGCATGTTTGTGGTTCTTGAATACAATGACATTAATGCTCAATTTGGTAAAATTACTGATATTACAGTATCACAAAAAACTATTGTTTTTCAGGTTCATGTCTATAATTGACTATTTTGATGAACATTTTATGTCCTTTGTAATAGTTCCCTCATCTGTTATTAAATATTCTTGGTTTTCACGATAATTATTCATGGTTTTAATTGAGGATATGAATCATCATTGCATCACGTTGATAAGTGCCACACCCAATTGTGGGAATAAGCTGTTAGAGCCATTGGTTGCAATGGTAAATAATTGCTGTGTTTTTGGCTGCTACAGCTTTGCAGGCAACAAAACTTGCCTGATATTCTTACCTTCTCTATTGAAGAAGAAATGAAAAAACTGGACAAAAATTGTTAGGAGAGCAAGATGGAAGCAAAGGAAGCAGGAAAGATTTTGTCCATAAACAGTTCACTGCAGGTTGCTTGCAATAATGTTTCTGATAGTTTAACTGCTTTCTAGACAAGTTGCAAGATATTTCTGATCATCTAGACTACTTTTCAACACTAGTTTCTTGCTGTAACATAGCAAAATAATAAGCAGAAAAATACAAAGATAGTAAAGTAATGCCTGGTAATTCAAAGTAAGTAATGATAATGCAAGCTGTGAATCTACTCTTAACTGCAGTTTCAATATTAAAAAGTGAAGCAACAACATGAGAACAGCCTTTATTATATCACAACGTGCAGCCTGAGGGAGACTGAAACTAAATGATCTGAAAGTCATCAATCATTGTATAGCAGTGACAAGGAATGATGTTTCAAGTGTTTTGTGTTATTTACTGATGAATTTGCTTCTATTTACCATCTAGTTCTTTCAATTGAATATGTCCTGAGTTCATTGAGTGGCCATAAAAGAGGCCATTACTCATGTTTTCTAAAATTTTAACTATCTTTTGTGATAAATATGGGTAGTGTGTCTTCAAGACTGGGATGAGTTAGTTTCTCAATGTGTCTTATCTGCTAAAGCGAGTTCAAGCCCTTGCAATAAGTATGTTCCATTGCAATGCATGCATCTTTCCCACAATTGGGCGTGGTACTAATCATTGTGATAGCATTCTGGTTCATTTCCTTAGGTTATTAAGGTAATCAATAAATAAATTATCTTGAAAACGAAGAATATTAATATTTGTGATTTATTTATACATGACTCTATATTTTGTCATAAATCATTTGAACAATCAAATAATACACTATACATATCTTTACCTTAGTATTTGTGTTAATATATTTTTCAATGTTTTTAAAAGTAAGTATTGTATTATTGTTACAACCATTGTGCTTGGTAATTTTCAGAAGACATGCATATCAAAACAACTTCATATGCTCAATTTAAACAAATTCGGCTACATTTACCGCAAAAGGTACTTTCAAACTCTCAGTGTTTAATTTAAGGAAGTTTTGAAGTTTTGTTTCAACCCTTACATTATAAAATAAAAAATTTTTTGTAATGCACACATACTTTGTAGTATATGCATACATGCACTTTATTATGTGCCTACATGTGCATTTAGATTGTGTAACTGCAAGCATAAGTTTTATGCATTTTAAGTTTTTTGTCCAAGTTAATAGTATTATTATCATTATTTCCAAGTTAATATTATTATTATTATTTATGTGTTTCATAGGTTAATTGCATCACCATGCGCAAGAAAAAGCAGTAAAATTGTGAAATCAACAAGAAATCATTGCTGTAGTATCAGCTATACTGTTATTATTACTTTTAATTATGGTAACATGTTAATATAGAATATAATATATATACAATATTAAGGTTATATAACATATATAGGTTCAATGTTTATGAGTTATAAACTTCTCTCCACATTATTTGGCAGAGCCATTGCACATATATTATTTATTATTATGCATTTACTTATTAAAGTTGTGCATGTACTACTGAATCTAATATTAGTACTTTCTGTTATAAACATTTGAGGGAGTAATCGATCCTTCTGTGAGGCAAAATGCATTGCAATAGGAGCATGGCCACAAAAATGCTGCTGACTTTTGTTGCTGCAGTCAGAACTTGATTACATCCCCAAATTGACTGACAGTGCTATCACTATTATTATGACTATCTCTTGTAGCACTTGCACTTGACAATATTGCCCCATTTATTAAGAGTCTGCTATCTGCAACAACTCTGGTTGTAGTTGAAGGTAATAGCTCCCTTTCAGCTTCATTTATTTGGACTATGTCTACTATGGCCAGCATTTCATCATTCAGTTTGAATAGAGTAGCATACTTATAGGAATTAATGATAATCATATAAACAATACCTTTGATGATGGGAAAACATGTTTCATAAAAACTTTAGTAGAATACTGATATCTAAGTCCTGCAGTATGTTACTTATAGAAGCTTGTAGTTATTGCCTCTCTATCCTCGGATGACCTATAATAAAATGTAACTGTTATAGCCTCCTCCTTCCCATTAGCTGACCTATAAATGTCAAAGTAAACATCATATCCACTTGAAACTAATACTGCCACACATTTCATTACATTAGTTCTCGATTAATAAAAGTCTTAACACCCTTTATGCTTCTAGTTAGCTGTTTTAGTCCTACAAAGTCAAGCGATAGAAAATACTATTCCAGCGAACTGTTACAGTGTATGCACCTGTAAGCACTTATAAATGACCTAGTCAAGTAATGTATACCTTTACCAAACTATTCAATACTTTACCTGTCTATAATATGCCTCCAATTCAACACCACAAAAATGAACCATTCCTTTTCTTCTTCACTGAATTGTCATGAGGTCAAAGACGCATGACTATGAATATACTTAGCACAAAGTGAGTGTAGCGATGCGCTCATGTGACCAGTCTCCAATCCTCCTAACAGTCGTATATCTATGCTTTCGCTGTACTTCATTGGTACTTTGATATGTTTGATTCTTTCATCGATCAATTGGACCTTAAAATGGATGTCATGATCAGTACCACTACATTTGGCAATGTTGGTCTATAGAGACAGAAGATGCTTAGAAACACCTATCATCCACTGTGCATGTATTCTGGGCTAATGCCCCTGACTATATATGTTCTTGTTAGGCATGACAGCCATGTCTCTCTTTTAACTCCATTAAACTATAATTTTGTAAACATAAATTAGATTGTGAAAGTTATATACTGTGTCTCTGTTATTGAGGCATCACTTCCATCCTGCAGCATCTCTTGATGAGTTCTCTTGGCAATGCCACTAGTCTAAAAGTGAGGGATAGACCATGACATGTCCCCTGCCAGTCCTATGGCTAATGCCTGGGTGAAGACAAAAATTGGACCCAAAATAGCCAATTAATTGAGAAATGTTTAAAGGAATTGCCATAGCCGGCAAATCAGCAACAACACTCATGACATGTGCCTCAACTATCCTGTCAGTGTTGTCAGGCAGTGACACAGTAACTCCTAAAATAGAATAATTATAGCTCAGTTTAAATTTAAGTTAAAGTCAAATATATGTTACCTTATTCTAAATGTAGTAGCATTTCTGTTATAGGCTTCATGAAGGAGTTCATATGTGGCTTTTCTTTGCCTTACTACGGTCCAGCCAGTAGCATAATTCTGGGCAAAAATCTGAGTATGTGGCAGTTCATTAATACACTGGCCACATGATATGTGTTGTTGAATTAAACGGTGAAAGGCCTTCTGTATTCAAGGTAAGTGACAGTGAAATATTGTTTTGTGGTGTGATGTACTTTTGTACAATACAACCATCAACGATGTAATTTATTTTCCCATAGTTGTTTATATGGGGAAACTTTAAAATAGAAAATCCTGGCCCTAAAGATCAAGTGTATCATGTAGCATTCATATGCAGGACATTATGAGCAGTTACTTCGGAAAAGGCTCCTGAGCTGAAATTCCATAGATATAGTGTGAAAGTGACCGTTGTCAATGTTGTGGCATTGTAGTGGTGACGGCTGAGTGGCATAGCACTGTTTACAGTAATACTGCACTTTGATAATGTTGTCCTCTTTCTTCATGAATTTATTCAGCCTCTTATCAAATTTATTAAGAGTATCAGGTAATGTCTTGTTTGCTGGAAAGAGAGCAACAAGTAAGGAAAGAAAATCCTTTTGCCCTTGCTTAGTTATGTGATGGGGGAGGAAGTAAGATTTCACCATCAATAATGTCTGTGCTTCAGGCAATGATGATGTAGTGGGCCGGCTTGTTTTCATTTCGGTATCTTGTGATGTATTGATAGGAGACTGTGATGAGGATGATGGGTTGACTTGTGAACAAGGGGATGGACTGTGAAGCATTAGTGGATGCACATTCACTTATACCGCCACTAAAACTGGAAGATGGAAGAGGATCAGTATAAGAAGAAAGAGGAGTAGGAGTAGGAGAACATAGAGGAGTATGAAGATCTATATCCAGTTTTATTTCTGTGGGAGTTGTCAATGTACTGGTCACAGTTTGGATTTCATTGTTTTCTATATATATGCATATATCATACCAGATCATTAAAGGTATGCCTATATTATGGGCTTACCTATCATGCATTGCATCATAAGTCTCATCAAGAAGTGAACTTCAGTCTCGCACTTTTTTAACCTGTATGCCATTGTTTGTCAAGGCATCCTACTTCTTTATCCATGTGGAACGTTTCTAGATTTTTGAGTCATTGCTATTATTTGTACACTACTTATTAAATTTGAATTTTGAGCGCCAAATATAGCAGCTGTGAAAATATTACAAAAAAGGAGCAAGTACGTTTGTATTGGTTGAGTGGTTAGAGGACAACCACAAGTCATCTGCTATCCCAGCAAGCTGGATTAAGGGCGACCTCAGCCACTTAAAACACCCCTCGTCAAAGGGCTGCTTTTTGGGGCCACAAGCAAAGCAGGAGAGCTTATCAAGTGCAAGTTCTTGAAATAAGTGGTAAGCACAAAGTATGTTGTATAGCTTTAATTTAGAGGCGTGGCTCAATGCTTGGACACTTTTGCAAGTTTTCTTTATTTTGTTTATATACAGCTGCGATTACTTTAGACTTTAACACTAATGATAACATTTATCTATTGCGGTTTTGTACTGCAGCTTGTACAGTTTGGAGGAAGCCACAAAAATAAGTGACATCTTAAAATACTGATGGGCGGCCAAACGCATCAATGGACAAACTGTGCTTTATTTCTGGACAGGAAGTAACAAATTTTGTAATAAACTGAATTAACTGATAAAAATAATACAACAACTTCCTGAAGACTTTACATGTTGTCACTAGATCTAAAGAGTCTACAAAACCACTTTCCTACAGGAGCATTTTCTATTCCAGGACAGCCACCATCCAAATTTATATTCTTTTGCATCACAGTAAATCATTTCCAAATTCAGTCCCCAGACTTGCAAACACAGTAGGCATCTACAAGACATAAAATGTCAGATTGTTCACAGAATGATGTAACTTATACCTTTACTCTCAGAATTTTCAACATCTATAGAATGGTGTCAAAAAATAAAACCATGCGTACCGAGTTATTACCAGAGAAATCAAAAATTACTCCTTTTTGGACTTTTCTATTTGACATAATACCATAACTTCTAACTCTAGTACCTGCAATTATATCTATATATCATAATACTGTAATAGTTGTTATTTACCAATTGTCTTTGAACCTCCTCCATATTCGTTTGACTGTGTAAGAGTACCTCTAGTATCTGTAATTTTATCTACACATCATAATACTTTAATAGTCCTTATTTACCAAACCTCCTCCATCTTCAGTTGACTGTGTAAGAGTACTTCTAGTACCTGTACTTATATCTACACATCATAATACTTTAATAGTTATTATTTACCAACTCTCTTTGAACCTCCTCCATCTTCAGTTGACTGTGTAATAGTAGGTTTACTACCTGTAATTATATCTACACATCATAATACTTTAACAGTTACTATTCACTAATTCTTTTTGAACCTCCTCCATCTTCAACTGACTGTGCAAGAGTACCTCTAGTATCTGTAATTATATCTACACATCATAATACTGTAATTGTCATTATTTACCAATTCTCTTTGAACCTCCTCCATCTTCTATTGACTGTGAAAGAGTGTAGGGTGTACTAACTATACTTATCGTATGTTTAGCTTTCATTATTATTACTTATTATTATCATCATTATTTTGGCCATTACACGAAAGAGAATATATATATTATTGTTATAATCATTATTATTATTATTATCATTATTATTATCATTGTTATTATTATTATCATTATTAATATTCATTATTATTTTCACGCATGCGCATAACACACACACATGTTCTTTTGTTCTTTCTCACTTCTTCTCCATCTAATGTTTGGTTACTCCCTTTATATCATTGTTATCGTTCATCTCATTCCTTTGTGATGACATTTTGACAACCTAACTATCTATTGCTAACTTATTTTGTCTGGGCTTATTACCTGCGACATTTGGTGACCCGTACTTCTTCACAATACCATCTAGAGACTTCTTCCAGTTGTCACTCGTCTGTCATGTCTCGCGGTGGCTCCCGTAATAATTCTCCTCAACCTCCAGCACCATCTACAGCTTCATCTGGTGTCTTGGTCTTTGTTAAAAACCCTCCCTTCCGGCCCGCCAATTCTAAACTTTGGTTTGCCAAGGTGGATGCGCAGTTTGCTACAAAAGGCATTACTGTACGCAAGACAAAGTTTGACCATGTTATTGCCTCCTTGTCTCCTGAGTTTGCTTTTGAGATCTGTCATTTGATTTTCAAGCCCACGTCTGCTACTCCCTATGATGCTCTGAGAACACAGTTAAGTGTAACACTGCTTCTGAACAGAGACGTCTTCAACATGTCACAGAAGAGTTAGACGATCCTACACCGCCTCAACACCTCCACTGTATGAATCAACTTCTAGGAGACAAACCTGCTACTGCTGACTGCTCATTTTTATGGGAACTCGTTTTTCAGTGTTTACCATCAATTGTTCGTATCATACTTGCCGCTGCTACCAGAGAATCAGATGATATGGAACCATTGCTGCTTTAGCTGACAAAATAGGTGAAGTACCCACACCTACCGTTCATTCTGTAGAAACTCATCTACTTTCAGCAGAGGTTCAACAATTACGCTCTCAAATTAGTAATCTTCAGACACTTGTTCAGTCTCTTCAGTGACATCATCGCCATCGTTCTAAATCAAGACTTAGGAATTCTTGACAGTGCTCTGCTAGTCAGACTCCTTCCTCTCTTTTGTGGTATCAAAATGGCTTTGGTGAGGAAGATGCTAAGTGTGTCCCGCCTTGTACTTGTAACTCGGGAAACGATCCACCGAGTGTCGATGTTGGCCAACGTTGCCAGCAGCTCTCACTGTCACTTGTTCTACATTATTGATAAAATATCTCGTCTCAAATTTTCGGTAGATACCAGTGCTAAAGTCAGTGTAGTCCCTCCCACTAAGTCTGATCAACATCGTCGTTCATTAAACTTCACACTTCAAGCTGCCAATGATACTCAAATTCACACTTATGGTCAACGCTCCCTCACTCTCAATCTGCATCTTCGTAGAACTTATCGTTGGATTTTCACTACCGCAGATGTGCAACAGCCTATCTTGGTTGCTGACTTTCTTCAACACCATGGTCTCCTTATTGACATATGTCACAAGACACTTATAGATTCTTGAACAAATATTAAAACTATCATGCAATGCACACACCAGAATGCATATGGTTTTACACTTAACCCTCTCTTGTTCTGTACCTCTTTTTCATCTCTTTTTTAGGGTATCCTGAATTAATTCAACCGTGAAAAGGTAATACTCCCATCAAGTACAACATTGTTCATCACATTCAGACATCAGGACTGCCCGTATCTGCTTGCACTCAACTACTTCCTCCCGAACACTTAACAATCACTGGTTCAGAGTTCTGTCACATGATGGAACTGGGAATCATTCGTCCTTCGTCTAGTCAATTGTCCTCTGCCTTACATATGGTCGCAAAGAAGACTAGTGGTGATTTGCGAGCATACGGGGACTATAGGGTGCTCAACAGGATCACAGTACCTGACCAATATCCCATCCCACACATTCAGGATTTTGCATCCACTTTACACGTTACTTGTATTTTCGCCAGAGCTAGATCTCGTTCATCCGTACCACCAAAGACCCGTTGCTACAGAGGATGTCCATAAAACAGCAGTGACTACACCTTTCAGATTATTTGAATTCACTAGAATGCCCTTTGGTCTAAGAAATGCAGCTCAGCGTTTCATGGATATGGTACTTCATGGTCTTGAGTTTGCCTAGGTATACATTGATGACGTGTTGGTAGCTTGTTCTGATGAGGCTGAACACAAGAACCATCTTACACAAATATTCGATTGTTTTAAAGAGTACGGAGTCTTCATTAACCCTGACAAATGTGAGTTTGGTCAATCCTCATTACACTTTCTTGGTCATATAGTCGATGAAAATGGTTTCTGACCATTATATTTCAGAAGGCTACGACTCACATATCAACTGTGTTTGGCCAGTTTTTAAAAGTTACAGCTAATTTGTAGTTAAATAACTAATGTTAATAACTTTTGATCCGCCTCACAATATAAGCTCCTGCTTCAGCCATCTTCCTTCGCCTTTTTCTTAGTTCTCTTACAGAAGCACGTGCAAATGTCTCTAAAAACATCTTGGACAAAGTTAAAGGTTTAGACAGCAGACTTTCTGACTTAACAACAGATGTTGAAGACTTAAAAAAGAAGCACCAAGCTCAATGTGAGTTGAAGAAGGTTGAAGATTGCTGTAGCCGTTCTAGAAGTCCACACTCTAAGGAGTGGGCAGGACAAAATTCTGGGGGGCAATGCTCTTGTACCAAGAGAACTGAATCATACTCGTCAGAGGGCAAGGAGGATTTTGAGCAACTTATGGAAGTCTCGTCTCGGAGGAGACTTATCGTCTTCTCACTGACTCTTGCACTCTGGGCGTGTCAAGTGAGACCAGGAAGCCTACATTTTAAGCTACCTAAAGTGGATGCAGCCAGATCCCCAAGATTGGACTCGGTAATGTAAACTGTGGCTCCTCAGTCTGCACAAAGTGCAGATAAAGAACTAGCCAAACTCCAGACATTCATCTTGGATGCTCTGGCACCCCTCACTGCCATCCTAGAAATTTCTAATCAGATGACAGTACAAGATATAAGAGAGGCACTAATCACAGCCTCAATGCTGATTGGCAAGGCTAATGCCAAATTAACATGTCTCTAGAGGGAGAAACAGATACAATCAATTAATTATAGTCTTACTCCTCTGATACAAGACGAGTCACAGTTTCCAGATTCAAACCTTGGGTCAGACTTTGCAAAGCAAGTAAAGGAATATCTGGACCAGGCCGGAGCACTATAGTCCACTACTCCTGAGGTAGAACAGGACAGGAGACCTCTCTTTTATGAAGGCCTCCCTCGGAGAGGGAATCAGCCAGAGAAAGGGATGGAAGGCCCAACACTTGAAAACAAGTATACCAACAAGAAGTGTGGAACCTCGGAGAGAGGTCAATCCACCTCCAGAACTGACTTGTGCACCCACAACATTCAGTTGAAATATTCATGTACCTTTTCAGAGTACAAATGAAACTCAGTCAGCGGTATTTGCAAAGGGGATAGTACCCCTAAATATACACACAAATCCAGCGGGTTGGCTGGCACATTTTCAATCAAACTGGGAAAGAATAACATAGGACCGGTGGGTCCTAATTACAGTGAAAGGGTACGAAATAGTGTTTTGGTTTATGCGCTATCAAACCCAAAAGCCTTACCCACTCCAACTAAATTAGACTAAACAGGAGCTGGTTTCCCAAGAAATCAAAGAAATAATCTCAAAAGGGGCAGTGACAGAGTCACAGACCCCACCACTGGGCGGGTTTTTCTCCACCCTGTTTCTGGTGCCAAAAAAATGGACCAGTGATAAACTGAAAAAAGTTAAACTCTTTCATAAAATGCCCCACATTTTAATATGGAAGGCATTCACACATTCAAAAGCCTTCTCCAAAAGGGAGATTGGCTAGTAAAGATAGACCTAAAGGATTCTTACTTCTCTGTCCCGATAAGCAAGGAGCACAGAAAATTCCTGTGCTTTGAGTTCAGGGACAACTTTTACCAGTTAAACTGTCTCCCATTCGTCCTGGCCTCAGCCCCATGGGTCTTTACCAAGACCTTCAAGCTGATAGCAGCTCTCGGTCAGGAGCTGGGGATACGGTTTGTAGTTGACATAGATGACATTCTTATGGCAGAAACAAAGGAGAAAGCCAGAGATCAAGCATCAGGTCTGATTTACCTGTTACAGTGCCTAGGCTTCACTGTAAACATGGAAAAGACGGTTCTAGATCCATCCCAATGCCTAAAATTCTCGGGTTTCTTGGTAGATACTACCAAGGTGGAATTGAGCCTGCCAGCTCAAAAAATAAAAAAGATTCGGTGGAATCCCAATAGTTATTGGAGGCAGAGCTTGTTCGCACCCTCTCAAGACTAAGTGGGAAAATGAATGCCACAAACCAAGTGATCCCACCAGCTCCACTGTTTTACAGGAGCCTACACATGAATCTGATAGAGGCTCAAAGGGATGCCAGTTAGGATTGCAAAGCAGAGCTCACCCTATCCCCCGAAAGCCTGGAGTAACTGATTTGGTGGGACACCCAAATGATAAAATGGTATGGTGAGACAGTGTTGTGAATGGGGCCAGATCTGATCATAGAGTCAGACACCTCATTCCAGGGATGGGAGCATCCTGCCAAGGGACCAGCACAGGGGGACCTTGGTCTTCTCTGGTGAAGGAATGGCACATCAATTGCCTAGAATTGATAGCAGCAACTCTAGGACTAAAAACCTTCGTGAAGAACACAAATGGATTATCAGTACTGCTGAAAATAGACAACACAACAGCAGTTGCCCACATCACAACGAAGGGGGGAATGTATCTAAAGAATTGATAGTCCTAACCAGAGATCTGTGGATGTGGTGCCTGGAGAGGAATATCCACATCCAAGCACAATACCTACCTGGAGTAGTGAACCAGGTGGCAGACATGGAATCGAGATCCATGAAGGATTGATAAGATAGGAAACTGGATCGTTCTGCCTTTCAGTAGATCAACAAGATCTATGGGCCAATGGAAGTGGACTTGTTGGCATCCAGGTTAACCAATCAGTGCTGTTGCTATTTCAGCTGGCGGCCAGATCAATTTGCAGAAGCAACAGATGCCTTTCGCCAGGATTGGACAATAGTGAAAGGCTTTGCGAACCCACCATGGAACCTGGTGCAGGGAGTGCTAAGGAAAGCACAGACTCAAGGGGCAAAAGTAATTCTGGTAGCCCCAGTATGGAAATCTTAGCTATGGTATCCTCTTCTTCTGTCATTACTAGTAGACTGGCCATGCCTGCTACCCAAGCAGGACATGACAATAGAGCCAGTTTTAATAATGCACCAACTAGCCGTGTGGAGCATCTCAGGGAAAAACTCGATGAACAGGGTCTTTCAAGCCAAGATGCAGACATCATCCTCAAATCATGGAGGACAAAAACAAACAAGTCATATGACTCATTATTCAGGCGATGGAATCGCTGGTGTACTTAAAGGGTTCCAATCCCTTTTCAGGACCTGTAAGTGAGGTCGCTAATTTTTTAGCAACATTCTATCATGAGGGTTATTAATATAAACAAGAGTACATAATACCTTACAGAGAGTGTCAAACTGCCTATTCTGAGCTACTGCATCTCCGCATAAATGCTATCAGTCACATTCCGAATCTGTCTGCATACTTTTGTTAACATTTTTTGTGTTAATAAATTCATGAATTTGATTATTAATGTTATAAATTCGTGGGTGGAGTTTCATGTATAAGATTGAAGACAATCAGGACTTTCTAGAAGTTATCAGGGACAAGACAGCGGAGTTTGTTGTAACCAAATTGGAATTTGAAGGAGAGAATCACTTACTTATTTATCACAGAAAACTGTTTAATCATCAGCCACTAGGACCAACTTCGACATGTAGAATCTTCATTTCTCCCAATGGAAAAGGAATTTGTAGCCAATATTTTGTTTAGAGAGGTTGAGAGGGGTAGTTTCTTATCTCCTGTTGAAATCAAATTTTGACTAACTCACCATATTCAGCTGTGTATAAGTTTTGCCCTGGGATTGACTTAACTTATGAAGAATATAGGAAGTTGTCCATTTTGACCATAAGAGCCTCTGTAAGGGTGAATATCCTGTTATCTGTATTAATTTGGTTTCATGTGAAATTTGGTTTCAATTGGGAAAATTTGTGAAGAGTAAGATTAGGGGGAAGAATCTGTACTTTGTCACAATTGCAACAGACTAAAATGTGACATGGCTTATCAAACTCACAGCATGGCTGTCATACATGTCACCTGGAAGTCAGGAGAAAAGGAAATTGAATGCTAAAGTGAAACGTGATTCTGAAGCTAGAAAGGATAAATATGAAAATTGTGAAGTTCCGCTTAGCAATGAACAAGATGAAAAAATGAATCAAGTTATGGCTACAATTGAAGCAGAATGTCAAGATAAACTTGGTGGGCTATTCAAAGTAGGGGATAGACAAGGAGTAGGAGATAGGATGATAACTATATGAGAGTCTGATAAGCGAATTGCTACAGAACAGTTTCAGAGAGATCAAATTGTTAACAGTAAGGAACATTTGTTCGTTTTGTAAATTATCTTTTCATAACAGATAGCGGCAAAAAGAAATAATTGTTGGAGTATTATAACAATAAGAATGTGTAACTAGAACATAAAAGTCACCTCTTCATTCAACCATTGATTTTTTAGCACTAGCTGTATTTTCTCGTAGCCTGGCTGCCTATGAGGCTCTAAAATCGTTCAATATTTTACAGCTACTGTCCAGAGCTTCACAACAGTCTTATACTGGGGTCTTTTTGCACGAACCTGGTGCAGGCTATGATTGCATTTCAGAGCAAGTCTCACTGTGCTAAAGCCAAGGCGGAAGAGAAATTGAAGTCCAAGAATGTTGGAGCACTCATATGTGATGAGGTCAAAGTCATCAGTCGTTTGTTATGGAACTCTAGAAGTCAAACAGTTATTGGATTATGCATGACTCATCAGCAGCAATGTTCCTTGGCTAATATCTACCAAGTGCTTAATGCCAAGGAAGCAGTACAACAAACGTTATACATATTACAATTTCTTTGAGAGATCTTACTGGTTAGTAATGCAATTAAAGTTACATGTGCATAACAATGATTGTTCTAATTAGGAGGCTATGATATTGTTAGACCAGATTTTTCATCACATGGCACCATGAACAGCAAATTTTTGTACTCATGTGTAATAAAAGCCCTGAAGCTGTTTCATTTGCACTCTCTTACAGTGTTATTTATTGTTTGTGATGGCGCTTCCAGTAAATTTACTATAATTAAAGCAACTCAAGGGCACTTTGGAACCTACCCCATATTAGAAGGTATACTACATCGCAACATAACTTCAAGAGTATATTGTAGTAGTGATGACTCAAGCAAGACCCTTATGAAGTGTCACCTTTTATGACTAATCCGTTTGACCCTACTAATCAAATATATTGGCTAATATGTCCAGTACAATATTAATATTTTATTTTATACATTGATAATAAATATTTCTCATAGTTAACGAACATGATTAAAACATAAAAAATTAAAAAAAACAAGATGAAGTAGGATTCCGAATGACCAATGAAAATACAAAATGAAAATCCTACTCGTGACGCAAATTCTACTCTACATTGTACTTTTAATGTTATTATGTAAGAATTATGGAAGAATTATGGATCACCTTGCTATATAGAGTAGAATGTGCGTCACAAGTAGGATTTTCATTTCGTATTTTCGTTGGTCGTTCGGAAACCTACTTCATCTTGTTTTTTTTTACATTCTTGTTTGTGTTAATTTTTTAAATAATATTCATAGTATTTCTTTAGTTGCAATTGTAATACTTGTTGATTTTACACAAACAATAATTTTCTTTATTATTATTATCATTGTTATAACATTTATGAGAGACAGCATTGAATAGACATGCTGCAGGAATATCAACTATCCTGATGACAAGTAAAACTAATACTATTCTTGACACAAGTCCTTGTTCAAGAATCTGTGAGCTAAGAGTGTCCATCTTCCCTGCTATTCCTGTTCTTCCAGGCTGTTATCATAAGTCATAACATTAATTAATTGTTTGTTTTTCTAAATAAAATAAAATAACACACTTGATGAAACGGTAACATGTAAAATCAATACCTTCTTTTAGCTGGAAACCTCCACTAAAGTATTGCAGTAAGTTCATTCCAACCAAGCATAGCTTGGTAAAAAAAATTACTTGCTTCTTCCAGAGCTGCAGATCTGAGCATGTGTGACAACACTGAAATTTTGGAACACATGGCAAGATTCTTTAATTAACAAAATGGCGGCATGTAGCTAAGATGGCTCGATCCAGCAGTCACAGTATCACTTTTTCCTTACTTGAAGAATGATCTGATGGGACATGGACCTGCGCATAGACTGTTGGAGTAGATTGGTGTAAAAAATATTCTTGTAGCACCAACTAATACTGAGATACACACCGACAACTGGATTGACAGGACTTGATAAAGATGATGATGATGATGATGAAGATGAAAAAAGGTGGATGAACAAAGCGGTCGGTTCACCGATTTTTGACTTTTTGCTTAGACAAGGTTTAGAGCCACGCTAGTTGTACCAATGGAGTCCTCTGGTCAAGATGAGGTCCTCTATAAAGTCTGGTAAGCATAGGAGCTTGTTTTTCCGGTATAGCAAGGCTCGTGGCAGCCATTTTGTTTTGGGGTTAATCCTGCTTAGTAACGCTACTGCGTTACTAATGCTCTTCATTCATTAAAGGAAGGAGGAACAAGAGCCTTATTTGTAATGGTACAACATTTGGATGGAGTACAATTACAACTATGTATGATCGTGAATGTGAGTGTGTTAGGCAAGGTTTGACTCGAATGATACCAAAAATGAAGGAGTTTACGTAATACGAAATTCTTGAACCAAACTTAATGTTGCTACAGCGAAGATAATGCAGGTTTGAATCTTTTTCAGATTATAGATTGACAATTTTCTGTAGCAGGAACATGTACTATCTGAGTTATACAAGTATGTTTCTGATAATGCAGATGCCAAAGATTTTAAAAGTGTCACAAATACATTAAAATACCTGGAGGCATGTCACAGATTGTTTGAACGGGGATTCTTGAGTCATGAGAAGATAACAGACATAAATAGTGAGGTACTCAAGTCTATTGACAAAGGATATCAATTTTTTGTGGACTGGAGCAATGAAATCATAAAAAATGTTATTTCTTATTGTTCTTTTCAAATAGTAACTTTGTTTACTACATGCAGATCCCACATTTCAACACTCAAACACCACCCAACAGTTTCCTTGCGTGGCAAAGTAAGTTGATGCATAATGGATGTACTCATCTTAATCTCTGTACCATAGCATTTGACCTATTAAGGATAGATGCCTACTGTCTGAAATCTTTTTGTGAATATTTCTTATCAAAGTATCCCAGTTACTTTGTCTCGCCATCACGGCTAACAGGCTCTGCAGTGGATTCCCTATTCAGTCAGTATAAACAATGCTAATAATGGCAAACTACATGCAGCAAATTATGGTACAGCACGAGCTGCCAACCTAATACAGCAAACAGTCTCAAACCGTCACAGTGGTACAGGTTACAGAGACAATAAATTGTCTTTGCAGCTTTTGCCACTTCAAAAGAAATCTTATGGTCCAAGAAAGAATCAAAATTAGTTAACAACATAATTATAATTAATAATCATAATGTAATAATTGACTGTAATTTTGTATGATGTGTTAACAGAGTATCACATAAAATTTGTTCCTTAGTAGATGCATTCTCTTTTTCGGCTGCAAATCAAATCCTAGATGTTGACATAAATTATTCTATTTGAATGTTGCATAGTTTTCTGATAAATTCCTTATAGACACCATCTTCTGCAATTTTATTGAGATCCTCATCAAGTCCTTGCATTCGCCCTTCTACAATGAAAGAAAATAGGTTCCTCAGTGTATTTCTTTTCTGGAGATGCGAATGTGCTGCCTAAGAACTTAGGTAAAACATGTACCATGTAAGTGTGTTGAATATGTACCTTTACAATTTGATCACCCAACGCTAGTAGCTGTTTCTCATTAATAATTTCCTTAACACACTCATCTACAGGGATGGATCTAGGATTTAATTTCAAGGAGGCAATTATAAAATGGGTGGGGTTTATGGGGGTGTGGTCAAGTAAGTGAAAACAAAATAATAGCATAAAGGGCAATACACACGGGCGACTTAATGTACCGCAATCCCACGTTAACGGCAACGGAACACCATTCACACTATTCTTTATCGTAACGGAAGTCACTCATTAAACGTAACGGTAGATAGATCTCTTGTCTATTTATTTATGGCAGCCGTAAGATCTGACCAATCAGAATGCTCTATTTTTAATAATTAATAGACTAGTAGTTAATTAACGTCGATAACAAAATGGCGAACTTCGATGAAACTCTAGTTAACTTAGTTAGGGAATATCCTTGCTTGTACAATAGTCAAAGCTCGGACTACAAAGTCAACTGGAAAAAGGAAAATGCTTGGCGAGAAATAAGCAGTAATATGAAGACATCTGGTAAGTATATAGCTCTGATAGTATCT